>NC_088182.1:16146696-16442882 GCF_028769735.1 Zonotrichia leucophrys gambelii
CATCTTCCTGCTGGGGAGGCGTGTGGGTGGTTACTTGGATGACTGTGCAGGACTTCCTTGGGGCTGTGGCTGCCTTATTTAAGCCTCACTGTCAGGAAAAGGGCCCAGGTCTGTGGCTAAAGAATAGGTATACTTTATTTTAGATGAACATTTTAAACATAAGATTTTTGAGACAGGAGGTAAAATTGTTCCCTCAGCTTATTCAGCTCATAAATTGAGTTACAAATTCTGAGTTAGTCTTTGAGCCAGTGGGAATGGCATGAGTCTTTTTTCCTTTCTCCCTGTCACGCTGACAATGCAGGGACAATTTTCTGCCTGTTGATGAGTTTCTGAGTCCCTGCACTAATGTAAATTTTAAAAAATGTCTTTTCTTGGTGGGTTAGGTTGATTCATTGTGGCTTTTAACTGTTGAAAATGTGTTCCTTTCTAAGTGTGTGTGACCATTGGATTGGAAAGCTGTGCTGAACAGCCAGCTTTTGCAATGGAATAATTTAAAGGTAACCTGTGGAGACTTCTTCCTCTTTGTAAATGATGTGAAGCCAGAAATTAGCTCACAGAAAGCTGAGCAATGAGGCCTCACAAGCATTGATCTTCCCTAAGCCCCTCTCTAGAAAGCACATGTCATAATCTCATTTCTCCTATAAAATGCAAAGCCGATATTGGATGACCCTGCTCTCTTAGGCACAGGCTTGGAAAAAAGTCTTCTGGGCTGGTACTGATAAAACAACCTTTTGTTGTACATATTCTGTCAGGTCTTGCTGCTGTGGAAACTCTCAGGCTTGGACTGCAGCCAGTGCTTTGGAACAGAGAAGGAAGGTGCCCTTTTCCACCAAGGCAGGGTGTATTTGTGGCAAGGTGCAGCAGGAGGATTCAGCAGCTCTGCTCCCTCTTGCTCATCCCCCCCTCCTACTGGAGAGGAAAGAGTGGTGATGACCAGACCTGGGCTGGCCCTCCTTGCAGCCCTTGCAGTGACACTGACAGCAGTGACAAGGAGTGACAGGTCCCTGTGCCCTCCTGCCAGTGTGGTGCATTTCTCCAGTGAGGAAGGGGAAGCCTGGAGAAAAGAACAGCAAGGGAATTAAATCATATCATCCTTGTTATGTGCAGTCCTCCACTGCTCCCCAGCATGATCTTATCACAGCAGTGCCAGCTTGTCCAGCATCAGGCCAGACAGGAGTGCAAGCTGGAAAGGCCATTTGAGCCCCAGCTTGGGTTACCCCTGTGTGCAGACAGCTGCACGGCAGGTGTTCACAAAATGTTGCAGAGTACCTGCTCCATATGTTGCTGAATGTGACAGACCTTCCCTGTTAATGGCTGTTTGCTAAGAGTTGGCTAAAAAAAAAAAAAGATAGAGAGAAAGCCTACCACTGTAGTGTGCCAGTGTGAGAAAAGGGGTATTGTCTGTGTCCTGGGTCTGAATCCCTGACAGGGACTCCCAGTACCTCATCCCTCCCTGCAAGCTTGCCATGCTTTGTGTGTAGGTGACAGCAGAAGGGCCTTTGCAATTCTTGCTAATCTGGCCTCTAAGAAGAAAAAGCCTTGTTTAAGCCCAGATCTACGCACTGGTTTTAGTGAGTGGTTTCAGCAGCCCAGCCAGAGTTACAAGTACATGGCTCAGCTTCTCTTTCCTCAGAAGGAGCTGGAAAGGCTTTGCTTCCGCTCCTTTCTTAGGAAAAGAAGAGGAGAAAATTCTTGGTCTTGCAAGGCTGCTGGCAGAAGTGCTGAAGCTTTGTGATCAGTGTGATAGAAGTATGGCACAAGTAGTCTGTGGTTTAACCTCAGCTGGCAGCTCAGCCCCACACAGCCACTCACTCACTTCCTTTTTGGTGGCATGAGGGAGAGAATTGAAGGGTAAAAGTGACAAAACTCGTGGGCTGGGATAAAGGCAGTTTAACAGGTAAAGCAAAAACTGCAGGCACAAGGGAGGTAAAACAAGGAGCTCATTGCCCACCTCCCATGGGCAGGCAAGTGTTCAGCTGTCTGCAGGAAAGCAGGGATCCATCACAGGAGCAGTGACTTGGAAAAGAGAAGACCATCACTGCCGACATCCCCGCTTCTTTTGTTTTCCCTAGTGTATGCTACACTTGACACCATATGGCCTGGGGCCAGTTGGGGTGCTGCCTCCCAGCTTCTTGTGCACCCCCAGCTTCCTCACTGGTGGAGCAGTGTCAGAAGCAGAAAAAGCCTTGATTCAGTTAGCCCTGCTCACCACCATTAAAACATCTCTATTATCAACATTGTTTTCAGCACAAATCCAAACCACAGCCCCATACAAGTTATAAGGAAGAAAATTAACTCTCCCAGCCCAAACCTGCAGAGTCTTCTTTCAGATCTTTAGGAGCCAGAAACACAGGCTATGTCTAAGGACTTGTACTATAAGCTTAATTTTATTTCCCTTTCCCTGGGTTCAGACAAGCTCTATCTTAAGTAGATCAGGCTCTTTCCTTGTGAATACTTAGCAGTTGTGCATATGTGCCCTGTTGATGAGGAAGAAAGAGGGTTGGTGAAGGAAGCTCAGCTCATGGCTCAGGGTGGAGCATGCGTGTTGTGGCTTTTGTCCTCTCCAAGCCCTTGTTCACTGCACTTCCTCCCTGTTTGCATTCTCCTCCTCAGCTGGCATTCTTGAGCAGCTTTTCCTAAGGCTTCTGTTCCACTTTGGATGCATGTATGTAGATTGTGTTCCACTTCCTGGCCTCAATCTGACGAGCCACACTTGTCATGGTGAGAGCAGCCTGTCCAAAAAGGATATTTGGTAGTAGTTCAAGTGTTGGACAAGATGCATGAGAAGGCTCAGGATTCAAAGCTATGTGCTTAAGTAAGCTAGGAAAGTTTGTAGCTTCCTGGATGTCACCAAGGCCAAATGTTTCTGGTTACCTCCTAAGTGTTGCTGCAGGTTCCTGGAGAGTTGTGTTCTCTGCCCAGGTCCCAGGGCTCATCTCCATTTACTGCTGACTAGACAGACATTTCAAACCTGCTTTTGTGCTGGGAAGTTGATCTCATAGCACAGTGGGAAACACTTTTTTTTTACTTTCTTAGACTGGATTTTCTTCTCATACCTCATCCAATCCAGCATGAGTAGAAACAACCCTGCTTTTCAGCACAGATGCTTCTGCTTTCCTTTGCTAATGAGTCTAGCTCACCAGAAACCAATTGACCAAATGCTGTGCTCCTCTTGTTTGCTATACTGGTATTTTCTATTCTTGTGCTTTGCTCCTGACTGCTCTGGGGCTGTTCAGGGAAAGTCCAGCTTGTGTCATGGTGACGTTGAGGTCTGTATTTATCCCTTGCCCGTGGCCTCTCTCCAGAGCCATCAGTGGCCATCTGCCTGAGCCCTGGTTACGGCAGGGCCTGGGGCGAGCTGCTGAGGGCAGGCAGTGTTCTTGCTGTGTGATTCATCACAATTTAAAGCTTTTGTTCCCCTTTTATTTAGGGAAGTAGCTTCACCAGTGAGTCGTGAAGCGTTGCCAGTGTTCCTGTACAAGATGGCTTACAGAGAGCAGGGGCATCAGAGCATCGTGGGGTGCTCAGCTGTAATTCTCACAGCCATGGCACTGCAGCTCCCTGCCCTCACCTCTTGTCATGTGCTGACCTCATTTTTCTGTCTCCTTTAAGTGGCACCCTCAGAGGAGACATTGCTGTTCTTGTTCTCTGGTGCTGTGAACTGGCAGGAGCATCTCCTTGGGTCTGATCCTGGTCTGGTAAGACACCTGTGGTCTTCAGCCAGGTTCAGTAATGTTTTAGAGATCTCTGGGTCTTCAAGAACACAGCACTGTTTCTACAAAGGGATGTATTCCCTGCTGGAGGGTGATTCCCATCTGCTAGTTTTGAGGACAGGGTTTACCCCACATAATGGGTTAGGAAGACCAGAGTTATCTTGGATGTCTTAGTGAATTTTGTTTGGAAATGTGTTACTACAAGAAAACAGATCTTATTGCCAGGAAGTGTTTAAACAGTGAGGTATGCAGATCAGACTTGGAGCAGATACACTGACAAAGAGATGTCTAGACGTAAATATTGTAGAGCAAATTCTGTTCCAGTGCAAGAGTCTGTTACTGGGGAGGATAATGAAATATGGGGGGTTGTATGTCTGTGTAGTCACAGATAACTGTGCTCCTAAACCCCACCCCCCACCTTTCCTGACTCCAGCTCAGTGGAGACTTTGTCTTTTTTAGGAGAGATCATTCTGTTGGAAGGGGGTGCTCAACTGGCCTGGGTGTTTCACTGCTGCTTGAGCTGCAGTGGTGGTGGTGGGAGATAGCAAAGGAACTGATCTCCCTGAAGCTGTTTCGTAGACTGTGCACTGTGTTTTGCAGTTTAATTGGAAGGACTTCGAATTTTATAAGCCAGCTAAAATAGTTGAACTCATGCTTTTGTTTAACAGACAAAGGGTGAGTAATATTTAGGACTTCAAATAGTTTTCTGCTTTATATTCATTTGAAACAGCTGGGATTCTTCTGTCTTTGTTTGTGGATAGTGTCCATGTTTAGTAGTAACCCTTTACTTTGAGTTAGTTTGATGAAAAACACTAAGCTGGATCTGAGCTATGAAGTCTCTTTCTCAAGCCCCGTGGGAATCTTCCTCTTTACAAATGCCTCCAAAATGCTGCTTGCCACAAAATGTTTTTTTCTCACGTTCACTTGAACATGGGCAAATACTGCCTGTAGGACTGTTTCTCTAGAGTGTGTGGATGCATGTGCAGAGCAGTTGTATCTGGCTTTGGGCCCCCCCTCACCTGATGCCCAGCTCCTTCTCTTGTGTCACAGCCTCAGAATGTTTTGGGTTTATGGCTTTCACTTCCTCCCAGGCAGCCTGCACACCCACATTTGCCATGTTGGGGTTTCCTGGGGGTGCTGGGGTACTTGGCTGTGAGCCCAGGACAGTTGGTGGCCGCAGCCATTTCCCAGCAGCCCTTGGATGACTGCAGTCCTGAGCATCATGTGCATGTCTCCTGAGCACAACAACTGTCACACAGATAAATTCTGTATTTCTCTTTCCTGTGAAGTTTGAACTACAGGAAGGTGTGAAGTTAAGTTTGTCCTCTGTATTGTTTGGAATAGCTGAAAGCTCTGCTTTAGTCATTGGCAAAATAAAAGAAATTGAATCCAAGAAACTGCATTAGGAAAGGGAGACTTGAGTCTGTGAAAGATTTGTCTGGAATCTGTGAAATGCTGACCTCTTGCAGATGGTGGTACCTCACTTGTTCTTGGATATTAACTGTGTTAAACCCAGTTAAAACATGTGTGTGTCTGCTGCTGAAATTTCCTCTTGTTGATAAAGCAAATAAGAGGGAGGAGAGAAATCCCCAGCATGTTTTTGTTTGTGATCCAGCTTAGACTCTGAGTGAGTTTGGGAGACAAAGTTTGAGGGATGCCTTGAACAGACTTTGACATGAGTTACTACAGAGAGGGACTATCTGTGTTGTGGGGTTTTCCCCCTTCTATTTCCTGACCCCTGCCTTAAAAGCCAGCTAAATATTCACATTATTCCCCTTGCACTGAATGTGGTGGTGTGGTCATGTAACCACAAAAGGAAATGTTTTCCACAGGATCAGCGAGATGATTCAACTCAAATGTACGTACACTCATGCTATCCCAAAATCCCAGGGTGAGGGAGCAAGCAGGAGTGAGCAGACAAGGAGAGACAAGCATTGTCCTGCTGTGGGGAATTTGGGTTGGATTGGGTTAAACATGTTATGAAGTATCACCCCTCCTTTTGAATCTCTTGAGCTTCATCTCTGACATGGCCGAATTGGAGCGGGGGAGATGAGCTGGTGTTCATCAGCATTCCCCGGGCCTGGCAGTGCTGTGGAGCTGCAGAGACATCCCGTGGCCAGCTGAGGAACAGCCCGAGCCGTGTCCCCTGCTCAGGCCGCCAGGATCCCTCTGCTCTTAAATTACTGCCCTTGGCTGACACTGTGTGAAGAAACTGGAAATTCGGTGCATTCGGAAACTGTAGTCACCACTTGGGTCTTGTACCAACATTTGGATAACTCATCGTTGTGAGGAAATCCTGTGACATTTCCCCAGCAGCCTCAGGGGCAGCTGTGATCTAAGCTGGAAAAAGGGCAAGTCATCTGAGAGAATTTGTGCAGCTTTACTTTTCCATCATCCTGTGGCTGTGCTGGGCACTCTGCAAACACTAAAAGACCATCTGCTTTTCTAAAGCACTTGTAATCTCATTTGGATTTAGTGGTATATCTTGCTTACCTCTGGAGATCAGGGCCTTGTTGTGCATATAGGTGTTGTGAAAGCATTAGAAAATTGTTCTGAAAGGCTGAGAGTAATAAAGGAGAGAATGTGAGCAGTTCCAGCACACAGAGTGACAGAATTACTGTCTTACTCTGCATCTTTAATGTCAGTGCCTGAAGAGAAGTGAGCACTAAGGGAGGAAACATTGTGACAGTAGCAGGTGAACAGGAATTACTTAGATGTTAAAAATGCAGAGACATGAGAAGGGGATTTCAGATTCTGGAAGTGTTTGTACTGCCTGTGTCAGTCACCAATAGTGATAGGCAGGTGTGGGCTATAGCTCACAGTCTGCTCCATTGCCTTAGTAATAAAATGAACAGAGAAGGAAATAATATTTTATAAAGATGGGAGGCTTAAAATAGCTCTGTTTCCTCCTTTCCCTGTATGCTGTCAATCCTATTGGAGGAGCTCTGGTTGGGATTGCCTCTGAATTAGTGTGTGTTTACCTGTAGGATTAAAGAGGTGGTGAGGAGCATGCTGGAACAAGCGGGATACAAACAGAAAACAGAGTACCATAAACTTCTCCAAGCGAACAAGGGGTGAGTGTAAGTGGTCCTTTACTAACAGGAATCTCTTGCTTTTTCAGATCACTGCAAGGAAGCAAATTACCAGTGCTGAGCTACCCCTCCCAGCCCATGTGGCTCTCCCCATGCTCCAGGAGTGCAACGGGTGCCCAACGCAATGTGTGTTTGTCAAACCATGGAAGTGGGCAAGTATGGCAAGAATGCCACTCGCTCTGGAGACCGGGGGGTCCTGCTGGAGCCTTTCATCCACCAGGTGGGCGGGCACAGCAGCATGATGCGCTACGACGACCACACCGTCTGCAAGCCCCTCATCACCCGGGAGCAGCGCTTCTACGAGTCCCTGCCCCCAGAAATGAAGGAGTTCACACCTGAGTACAAAGGTGAGGTTACAGCCTTGAAGAACCTGCCCTTCCATTTTCCTGCAGCTGCTGCTGTCTTGCTGTCTTTTGGGGTCATATTGCTTTTTTTATACTCCCTTTTGCGGGCTGGCAATTTGATAGCAGCACTTGGAAAGGAGGAAGTCTTGGTGTTTTTTTGGGAGGCACACTGACTTGAATGTGCTCCTCTTTCTAGACAGAGAATGTGCAGTGTGACAGTTGTAGTCCAAAGTGTAAGGTTATGGATGTGTAACTGAAGCAGTTTTATTACCAAGTTATTGTCAATTACAGCCTTGACCTTGAGCTAATGAAGCCAGATCATAGAATGAGCATTTGCACGTTCCAGTTCCATAATTTATTGCTTCCTCATCCCATCTCTTTTATGGAGCCATAGCAGCAAGCTGCTGAAGCAGGAAGTATGGCTTTCCCAGTGCTGAGGTGCAACCTTGTCCCCAGCTGCTTTGAAGGAGTGGAATTTTCCAGTGCCTGTGTCATTGTAGGAGGTTGGCAGCTCAGCTGTGTCTTTGAGGAGCTCGATAGGCTTCCAGCCTTGTGTGTTTGTGCTCAGGGTGGTGATGTGGTCAGGTAGGCTTCTGGGGGGCTCAGTGCTCCTGTTCCCTCTGTGCTTTGTCTCCATGTGGCACTGGGAAGGTGAGGCTTTACAGACAGCTGGGACCACCATCTGTTCAGGGTCCTGCCTTTGCATCTGGCTGCAGCCTGATCAGCTTCCCTCCCGGTGTCTGCACACAGGTTGTCATGAGTGAGGGGAGCAGTCTGCAACAGATGGGTCCTCTCTTAACCCTCCAGCCATTCTGGGGGCACACAGTGCTCTAGTGTCCCATCAGAAATCCCTCTGAAGCCTGTGTAGTTCCTAGAGTCCATATGATGGGAGTTTTTCTTGGGGAGATTGTTTAAAACCGATTAGGCTGATAGTGCAGATGGACTGTTGTCTTCTTGAGGTCAGTACTTCCTGGTACCCTAATGGCATGGATGTGCACGTCCCTCCCAGTGTGAGATTTCATCCTGTGCAGTTTCCTCATAGTCCTAGAAATCTTTCCCACTGATCTGGGGGAGAGGAGCACTGGGTATGATATTTTCTGTCTGAGCACTTGGATGTTACTGTAAGACTTCACAGAGGTGTCTTGGGCACATCCAGGCAGCACTTGGAGTAGCATTTATGTAGTGGCATTCTGGAGTCGTGTTTCAGCCACCTGAACCCTGTTAGCATTGTCCTGTGCAGATAAGGAGAAAAGAAGGATGGGAACAGGATGGCCTGCATCAGCTGGGCAGGGCAAGGTTTCCTCATGTTTGTGAGAAATTTGATTCAGTGCATCTGTCATTTGAAACTCCTGGCAGCTAGTCAATACTAGTGACAAGATAATGAAACATTTTGTCATTGCACATCAGGAGATGGGCTGATGGCCTCATTTTCAGGCTGAGGCAGTAGTCTCAGAAATGAAGATGTCAGCCCTAGCTGGAAGTGTCAGCAGTCCTGCTCTGTGGTTGGCCAGATACATTCTGAGTCTGTGCTGGGGAAGATCTGTAACTTCCCTTGGACTGTGGTGCTTTCCAGGAGCCTTCAGAAGGTGAAACTGGACAGGACACATGGTCCTGCTTGCCTGCACTTGGCAGAGGTAGTTATGCTTCCAGGGCCCCCTGTTTTTATTGCTAGGAAGGCCTGGGCCCTTGCGGATCCCTTTTTTGTGAGACTGGCTGGCTTGTGATAAGAGTGGCAGTTGTCACCTCAGCCTTAGGGCTCTGTGCTTCATTGCTCTGATGCTGGAAAGCTCCTTTAGCAGAGAAAGCACAGTCCTGCTTGGCCAGTGATGTCCCTGTCAGCAGCAGGAACGCTTCTGCAGGACGTAGGTACTTACCCAAACAAACCAGATATTATTTTACATGCTTTGCTCCCCTCAGCATCTTGGCAGACTGTACTTGACTCTCTCCAGTTTGACATTTGCTGCAAGACTGAAGGAAGGAAATAAATCACACCCTCAGCCTACCAGCTGCACTTTTGTCCTTATTTCCTGCGGTGGCAGAGCTTCCCCCTCTTTCATTGCTCTGGGCTTGCTTTGCTTCTCTGTGAGCTGCGTTTTCCTCTCTCCTGCAGAACATTTGGTTGATAATGGTTGTGCATTCCCTCCTCCAGGAGCACTGACGCGTTGCTTCTCCCTGGCAGGTGTGGTGTCTGTGTGCTTTGAGGGGGACAGTGATGGCTACATTAACCTGGTGGCCTACCCCTACGTGGAGAACGAGGCTCTGGAGCAGGATGATCTGCCCGAGAGGGACCAGCCACGGCGCAAGCACTCGCGCCGCAGCCTCCACAGGTCAAGCAGCGGCACCGAGCACAAGGAGGAGAAGCCTGGCCTGGCCAGTGACAGCACCGAAAGGTAAAGCTTGGAGGGCCCAGTGGCAGCATGAATATTGGGAGGTCTCTCTTCCTTACTCCTTTGGTTGAGGATGTTCTGCAATTCCTTAAGGTGGCCAGGCTCTTGTGCACTTGCTAGCCCAGCAGAGTTTGGCAATGCAGACTGTGTCAGGAGTTTTGCTGGGTTCAGGACCAATTCATCCATATGAAATGCTTCTGATACAGGGTAAGTGTTGGCAGTGTATCAGATGTGAAACCAAAGCATACAGAGCAGATTTGAACACTCTTCAGTCCACCTGGTTATTAACCCAGGGATTTCTTCCCAGGGTATTTTGAATATGGGTCCTCTACCTCCTCATCCCAGCCAGAGCTTCCAGAGGAGCAAGTGTTCCTGTTTGCTCTATTAGTAGGGATATTAAATAGACCAGAGCAAATGTTCCTATTTGCTCTATTAGCAGAGATATTAAATAGGCCAGATCCTGGAGCATGGTGCACAGCCCAGGGTATTGGTGAGGATTTGCTGTTAGAAGATTTGCATTGTGTGCAGCAGGAGAAGGAACAGGAGATGGCTGCGTGCCAGGGGAGGATGTGACCGTTGTGTGTGAAGAACTGATGGATTCTAACCGGCAGGTTTGTTCTGTATTTACACCAGCAGCATCCAGGAAACGAAGAGTCCCAGGGTGGACTTGCACATCCACTCAGATGTTCCATTTCAGATGTTGGATGGGAACAGCGGGCTGAGCTCCGAGAAGATCAGCTATAACCCCTGGAGCCTGCGCTGCCACAAGCAGCAGCTGAGCCGCATGCGCTCCGAGTCCAAGGACAGGAAGCTGTACAGTATCCTTTGGGAGGCACAGCTGGGTGGGTCAGGCTGCTGCTGCCCTGCCCTCGCCCGTTTGTGCCTGAGGCAGCCAGGCCTGCATCTCCCTTGGCATTTCTGTGCTCAGCCACAGTTGAGTTACATGTTCCTTTCAGCTGTTCCTTCCTGCTTCCCATACTGTGACACTGATGAGTCATAGAATGGTTTGGATTGGAAGGGGCCCTAAAGATATCAGTCCACCTTCAGGCAGTCTGACTGACCTCTTCATATGGTTGAAGATGGGTTTGTTTTCTGTGCCTTCACAAATGACTCCTCCTACCTTTGCTAAACTTGCCAGCTTGCAGGGTTATTTTGTTTCACCTGGATTCTGTTTTCCTCACATAGAAACAAGCTTACTTTTAATAGCTGTGTTCATCATTTTAACTGCCTGGGCTTCCTTCTCCAATTCTCAAGTGTGGGCTTGGAGACTCCAGATTTTATTTTTAAATAGCTTGCATCACTTGCAGAGAAGTCATTCTCTTTGGCTGCCCTCTCCTTTTTAAGCACACTTCCTTACTTTTATGAAGTTCCTCTTTCTAGACCAAACACAGTTCCGCTCTTGCACGTTTAATCCAGCTGTGCTCTGGTTGCCATTTCAGATTTTACATGTTGATCTCTGCCCTGTGAGACTCCTTAGGGCAAACTTTTGGGGTGTTTTTTCCCCCTTTTGGATCAAGTTGGTGTACAGAGTGCCTGGGGTGTGTTTTTAGTGCTGTGCCCCAGTGCAGGGGCTTGCCCATTGTGTGCTGGTGACAGAGGGCTCCTGTTACTGTTCTGTTTCCTGGCTTTGTCACCTCCCCAGCTCCCCCCTGTGTGTTGGGCAGTGCTGCTGTTCTGGACAGGCCAACCCTGCCATTAATTGGCCCTTGAGTTTTCAGTCTGTGGGCTTTGTATTGTTTATCCATATGGTCAAATGGCTAATTTGATTAGACTTTAAGCTCTCTCTTAATGGATCAGCAGTTCCTACTGGCATACTATGTCCTTCCTGACACCAATGTTTTGCTTTTCAGTTTCCCCTCTGAATTTCCAGTACAACTGCATGTGACCTTCCTACTGTTGGCTGTTCCACTTTCTAAGGCTGTTTCCTCCTCCCAGCTGTGAAAGTCCGGGTCCACTGTTTGGATTTTGTCCTTCAGCTCACCAAGCTGTTTGTCTTGTCTGCTCTTTGGTTCCTATATGAACCAAATAGAATGAGCACTTGCACATTTGTTGTCCAGCCCTATCTCCTGCTGGCCCAGGTCCCTGTCTGTGGTGGGTGAGCTCTCCTTGACACAAATCCCAGAGTTCCTGCTGCTGGAGAACGTGGTGCATCACTTCAAGCTTCCCTGTGTGCTTGATCTGAAGATGGGGACCAGACAGCACGGAGATGATGCCTCTGAGGAGAAGGCTGCTCGGCAGATGAAGAAGTGTGAACAGAGCACTTCTGCCACCTTGGGTGTGCGTGTGTGTGGGATGCAGGTAGGGGTCCCCCAGGCTGCAGATGCTGTACCTTCCTTTTCACAGCTGCATTAAGCCTCCCAGTTAGTGTTTCCTGCTGAGCACTGAATTTGAACCTCCCTCTGCAGGTAGGTACAGCAGCATTCATGCTATTTTTGTCTTTATTTCTAAGCCTAAAACAATTGAACCTGCGTTCCCTGAGATAGCCTCCTTTGTCCAGAACTCCTTTGTTCACAGACAGTTAGGGGATTTTGTAATAAAATTATTTTTGTGGCTTAGTGTTCAGCCAGAATCACAATGTCTGGGGATGGAATTGTCTGGCATTTCCTTCTATACTGCACTGATTGTTAAAAGGTTGCTCTGCTGTGCCTGGGCCTGTGCACAAGGATTTGCTATTGTGCAATAATTGCTCCTTTCCCCACCTGCTGAAGGAACCAGATCTTGTAAACCCCAATCTCTGCCCACAGACTGTGAAGCAATGAGGGCTCCTCATTAATCACTTGCCATGTAATGGCAATAGGTGTCAGCAGCTCCTGCTGCCAGAGCATTGTCTGAGTTGCTGTAAGACTTGGCTTTTTAACTCTTGGGGTCAGTTGTGTCATGCCTTTTTGGGGCACTGGCACTCGTGAGCCCCTTTTGGGTGTCCTGGAAGAACAGTAGTGCTCAGGCATCCTGAGTCTGGCAGCACCCATGAGCTGCTCTGGGATGCAGGGAATGGGCAGAGCTGTCTCCTGCTCCCACTCAGTCATAATGGGGATAGGATGAGTTCCTCTGCCCTGTCAGTGCAGGACAGCTCAGGGCTCTCTGCATGGCCGTACCCCATTGCTCCCACTTGATGTGCATTTCCTTTGGTGTTCCAGGTCTATCAGCTGGACACGGGGCATTACTTATGCAGGAATAAATACTACGGGCGCGGCCTTTCCATCGAAGGCTTCCGCAACGCCCTCTACCAGTATCTGCACAACGGCATCGAGCTGCGCAAGGACCTCTTTGAGCCTGTCCTGGCCAAGCTGCGCAGCCTGAAGGCGGTTCTGGAGAGACAGGCCTCCTACCGCTTCTACTCCAGCTCCCTGCTCATCATCTACGACGGCAAGGACAGCCGCGCGGGGACCCCGCTGGAGCGCCGGCCCGAGGCGCGCCTGAAGCGCGGGGAGGGCCCGGGCCCGGGCCCCGAGAGCCTCCAGGAGGGCGGCAGCTCGGAGCCCGGCTCCTCGGCCCAGCCCAAGGTGGACGTGCGCATGATTGACTTTGCTCACAGCACCTTCAAGGGCTTCCGCGACGACCCCACCGTGCACGACGGACCCGACATGGGCTACGTGTTCGGGCTGGAGAGCCTCATCAACATCATGGAACAGATGCGGGAGGAAAACCAGTAGCTCTGGGCTGTGGCCTCTTATTCTTGTCCTGGTGGCAGGAGCAGACAAGACCACCCACTACCACAGGAAAAACACAGACAAATTTGGTTTTAAACAACTGTATCGCTCTGTTGTTTTTTAAATGTATTTGGATAGAAGAGCTGAGGTGAGGCAGGATGGAAGAACTGCTCGTGCTGCCCGGATGGTTCTGACCACACTTGCTCTGCCTTCTGCAGGAGGCTCTGTAGGTGTCTGCTGGGTGTCAGGTGTCCTGGTTCTTCGCTCGTCATATGTGCATTCTGGAGGGAGGACCTGGACATAGGGAAGAGAAAGTAGGAGAGCCCAGGGCTCTTGATGAGGCTGGAGCTCTGGTGTGAGGAGCCTTCTGTCTCAGGAGCTTCCCCTTTGAATTCCTCCTGAGTTGTTGGAAAGGGCACTTGCCTGACGGTTGGCAGCGTCTGTGAGGCCCCCGGTGAGCAGTCAGGTGCCAGTCCCTGTGTTTGGTGTTGCTGGCTCTGCCCTGGGTTTTGCCAATGGGGCTTTGCTTTTGATGCTGCCTTTTTCTGCTGTTTGGGCACTGTGAGTATCTACCCCAAACACAGAAATGAAATGACCAAATGCAATCCCTGGCAGAGCTGTGGCCCGGAGGGAATGCCACACACGTGGAGCTGTGCTTGAGCCTGGGGTCTGCTTCCTCCCTGATGGCATGGCATGGGCAGGCACAGGGCTCTGCAGGAGTGACTCTGCCCTGGACCACTGACTTGAAAGCGCTCAGCTCGTGGGCTAGCAATAGTATCTGTAGCAGTTAACATGACCCCAGCTGCAGTGGGGCATTTTGGACCATTTCAACCCTCCCCTCCTGTAAAGTACAGAGTATGTCCCTCCAGCACAAAGCTGCCCTCTTCCCCCGGGGACCCTCTGCCCCCAGGCCCTGCTCTCCAACGGGTCTGGAGGTGGTGGAAGGGGAGGCTGAGGCTTAGGGCTGATCCCCATCCCCTCCCTGAGGGTCTCTAGAGGCCAGGTGAGGGGGTGACCCAGCTGAGCAGTGAGAGCCACTGTCTTGACTGTTCAGTACCACTGCCTGACTGTTCAGCTTTGCTTCATGGAGTCAGTGTCTCCCAAAATAAATGTCCCCAGCCTCCTTTGATGAGGAATTAACGTTTGATACTGTGGCCTGGTGGTACCGGACCGAACCCTGCTCCACCTCAGCTCCTGTTTCTGTGCTGGGGCCCTGGCTGCTCCCTCCCGCTCTCACTGACTTGCTCCATGGCATTACCATGACCCTGTGTACCCACAAGGCCAGGGTTGGGGGTTTTTTTAATTACTTCAGGGATGCTTGTTTGGGGAATACTCGCATGTCGCATGTGTGCCGACTCCGTGTGCGCAGAGGCCGCTCGGAAAGCACGGCTGCCACATCTCAGGCACAGGTCTGTGGCACTGGTGTGGAAGGGGACAGGAGAGCTGCCCCATTTCTCTGCCTGTCTCCCAGCTCCTCAAAGCCTGCCCAAGCCACTGCTCCCCTTCCATCCTCTGGAGAAGGACCTTTATCCATGGCACGCTGCCCTGCACTGGGTTACTTCATTGCTCCTGCGGGTCCCTACCTTGCCAGGACTCGCAGGCTTTTCAGGGAGCAGGTTTGCAGGAGGCAGCGAGGCTGGGTGACTGCAGGGGTGTAGGTACCCACAAGAGCTGCATTATTCCCTGGCCCTGCCCTAGCGTGGCCCGTCGCCACCCACCTCTGCATGTCCTTGTCCCCACGGGCTGTGCTCGGGTGAGCCAGGCCGGGAGAGCCCCTTGCTGTCCCCCGCTCTCATTCCTGCCTTTCCCCGCCTCACCGGGCCGTGACGGGCGGGCCACGCTGCCGGTGCTCAGTGGGAGCCGCCTCCCTCCCTTCGGACCACCGCGGTGGGACTCCACAGCTTGTACATAGCCTTGGCCCCGTTTGTTTTTACATGAATAACCACCCTGTTTGTGCTTCACAGAGAACCAAAAACCATTAAAGGATCTGTTTTTGTCCGCGGCGTGCCGTGCCTGCCTCTCCCGCCGTGTGAACCGTGGGGTTTAGGGGGTTTGGATGAACGTCTCCACCCGGTGCGGCCGCTGCCGCTGCTCTCCTCTCATCGGGGCCGCCCCGGGCAGGGTGCGGTGGCTGCAGCACCGACCCGGCCGTACGGCCATGGGCCCCGGGCGGGCCTTCAGAGCCGGCTGGGCGGGGGAATGTGCGGGGCGGGCGGGTGTCGGGAACGGGCGGTAGGGCCCAGCGGAGGCAGGGCCTGGCGGGCGGGCCGGTGTGTTGGGGGCGGTGGGACCCGGCGGGCGGGGCAGTGTTACGGGGGCGGTAGGAACTGGCGGAGGCCGGGCCCGGGCGGGCGGGGCGGTGCATGGGGGCGGGCGGTAGGGCCCGGGCAGGAAGGCGGCGTGTCGGGGCGGGCGGTAGGGCCCGGCGGAGGCACGGCCTGGGCGGGGCGGCGCTGCGCGGCGGTGACGCGCCCGGTGCGCCCGGCGCTGACGTGTCGGTGCGGGCGCTGGCGTGAGACGCGGGACGCGGGGGATGCGGGCGCTGATCCTGGTTGGCGGCTTCGGGACGCGGCTGCGGCCGCTGACCCTGAGCCGGCCGAAGCCGCTGGTGGAGTTCTGCAACAAGGCGGTGCTGCTCCACCAGCTCGAAGCTCTCCGGCAGGTGGGGGCGCGGGGCACGGGGGGCGCGGGGGCCGCCCCGCCGCCGGCTGACCCGCGCTCCCGCAGGCGGGCGTCAGCCATGTGGTGCTGGCGGTGAGCTACATGTCGGACGCGCTGGAGGCCGCTATGCGGGAGCAGGAACAACGGGTAAGAGCCCTTCTGTGTCCTCCCTCCTCCCCCCGTTACCCGGCCTGTCCCGCCGCTCACCCTGTGCCCGCAGCTCGGCATCCGCATCTCCATGTCCCACGAGAAGGAGCCGCTGGGCACAGGTAGGATTCGGGCGGGAGCTTGGGGCTGGAGGGCGGGCGCAGGCGGGATGGAGGAGGTCCAGGGACAGCAGGGCGGGTGCTAGGGGGGGACACCGGGATGGATACGGCACGGCTAGAGACGCTGGGAGGGGGCACCGTGGGCATGAGGGTGGGTATGGACGGGTAGAGCTGGGGGACGCCGGCAGTGGGACACCATGGGCAGCAGCATGACTGTGGATGGGTAGGGCCGGCTGGAGCAGGGGAATCAGGAGGGGTGTGCCAGGATGGACATGGGCAGGACCAGGGACAGCGGGCCGGGTGAGGATCCAGAGGGTTGGGGACTCGGGAGGGATGCTGGGCCGGGCAGAGGTGGGGCCAGCAGGACCCGGGCTCACCCTGTCCCTGCGGCCTCACTCACGGCCGCGCAGCGGGGCCGCTGGCGCTGGCGAGGGACCTGCTGGCCGAGGACGGGGAGCCCTTCTTTGTCCTCAACAGCGACGTGATCTGCGAGTTCCCCTTCGCGGCGCTGGCCCGTTTCCACCGGCAGCACGGCGGCGAGGGCTCCCTGGTGGTGACCCGCGTGGAGGAGCCGGCCAAGTACGGCGTGGTGGTGTGCGAGGCCGACACGGGCCGCATCTGCCGCTTCGTGGAGAAGCCGCGCGTCTTTGTGTCCAACAAGATCAACGCTGGCCTCTACATATTTAACCCTGGCATCCTGCAACGCATCCAGGTACGAGCTGGGGTGCCAGGCTGGGCCGGGCTGAGGGGCTGTGCCCCCTGCTCAGCCCCGTGCTCCATCCTCGCAGCTGCGCCCCACCTCCATCGAGAAGGAGATCTTCCCTGCCATGGCACAGGACGGGCAGCTCTACGCCATGGAGCTACAGGGTAAGGCCCTGAGCACAGTGCAGGCAGCATCGGGGGTCTTGCCTGCACTGCCACCCTCACGCTGGGGGCTGTCACCGTGGCTTTGTCCCCACAGGCTTCTGGATGGACATTGGGCAGCCTAAGGATTTCCTTACGGGCATGTGCATGTACCTGCAAGCGCTGCGGGCTCAGCACCCCGAGAAGCTGCACTCGGGGCCCGGTGTCGTGGGGAATGTGCTGGTGGTAAGTGCCAGCCCCCAGCACACCAGCCCCGGGCATGTCATGAGCTCTCTGCATTGTCCCACCACTGTCCTCGCTGCCATCCTCAAGCTGTGCCCTCCTCTCCCCTGGCTGGCCAAGTGGCATGGGCTACGCCAAGAGCTGTCTGCCCTCCCGACCCTGGCATGGGCCCTCTTCCTTCCAGGACCCCAGTGCCAAGATTGGGGCAAACTGTGTCATCGGCCCCAACGTGACGATCGGGGCCGGCGTGGTGGTGGAGGACGGGGTGCGCATCAAGCGCTGCACTGTGCTGGAAGGCGCCCGCATCCGCTCCCATTCCTGGCTGGAGTCCTGCATCGTGGGCTGGAGCTGCTCCGTGGGGCAGTGGGTGAGGACATGGGTGCCTGCAGGGGATGGGGACTCAGCTCTTGCCCTCCCACCTCCTCGGGCTGTGGTGCCTGCAGGCAGGAGCAGGAGCCCGAGCCCAGGGGTGTGACAGGGCCTCTCTGGGCAGGTGCGCATGGAGAACGTGACTGTGCTGGGCGAGGATGTCATCGTCAACGACGAGCTCTACCTCAACGGGGCCAATGTGCTGCCACACAAATCCATCGCCGAGTCTGTGCCAGAGCCACGCATCATTATGTAGCAGCCCCAGCAGGCCCTGTGCTCCCAGCTCTCCTTGGATTAAATATTTATATTTCCATTTACTGTTAAGCATCACCTGAGTGCGGCCCCAACACCGGGGGCCTTCCCTTTCCCATCTTTCAGGGCACCACATAAGGAAGAATAATTTAATGCTGCTTTTCATGAAGTCAGCCCCCAGCCAGGGGCAAGTTAACAGCCCAAATGCCCAGCCCAGCCCCCTGCCCTGGCCCCGGGGCTGCCGTGTGTTCCCAGCACTGCCGCAGAGCCGAGGCCTTGGGCTCCCCTCCCTGAGAACGGCCCCTGGGGCAGAGAGGCTGCTGGGCACCTGCCTTTCCCACCCTGCAGCCCTCCCGCCTCACGCTGCTGCCCCGTGCTGGGCCCTGCCCCTCTGGGTGACGGTGCCACAGCCTGAGCAGGGCAGGGTTTGGGGAGAAGGCAGTGTGAGGCGGGGGGGCTGCCCCGCTCCGCTGGGGGAGCCCGTGGGGCTGGGCTCTACGAGCTGGCTGGCTTGGTGAAGTCGTCCACCCCTGTGATGGTGGCCTTACAGAAGAAGCAGTCCTTGTTGTTCATCAGGTGCTGGTTGATGCAGGCTCTGGGACAGAGGAGGAAAGAGCATCAGCCCCCACCCACACGGCACAGGGCAGGGCCAGGGGCTGGAGTCATCCTGGTGGAGGTCACACATGGGAGCTACTCACTTGCATGACTTGTGGGAGCAGGGCCTGAAGATGGCCGAGATGGGGTGTGCGTAGCAGATGGGGCACAGGTCTTCCTCGCTGGTGGGCTGTGGGGGTTACCAGGAGTTAGCAGGGCCATCCAAAGTCCCGTGTCCCAGGCCTGCTGTCAAGGACTGGGACAGGGCTGGGGCAGGGGCAGGACTCACCAGTGTGGTTGCAGCTGCCTGCTTGGACTCCTCACTCAGATGGTTCAGCATCTTTTCCACCTTTGTCAGCTCCTCAGTACTGATGTACTCTGTGTCTGGGGAGTAAATTGGGTGTTTGTAGGGTGAATGGGACCCTCAGGCTGTCCTGAGGCTGCTGAGTGATGCACAGGGGCTGCAGCTGCCCTTGGGGACCAGCAGGACAGGGAGCACCAGACACTGAGAAGGGCAGAACTAATGGCTGGCACTGGATACATCCCCATCCAAAGTGCTGCTTATGGAGTAGTGGAGGAGGGCACAGACACCTGTCCCCGGAGACTAAAAGGGCTGGGATGTTGCAGGGAACACAGAGACCAGCAGCCCCATTGCAGGGGACACAGCTCCATTCCCCCCTCCCCAGCTGTGGCTGGGAGGTGAGCAGAGCCCAGCTCCAGTGCAGTGCCAACACTTACAGGTGTGCAGGGAGAAGTGGCGCTTGTCTGTGGCCGGGGCAGCTGCTGCCAGGGCCGAGGGCTCGGCGTGGCCCAGCAGGTACTGGATGGAGCGCAGCTGGAAGCAGGGATCTGCCAGCAGCACCGCCGTGGCGCGCTCGGTCCTGCCGGGGAACACAGAGCTCAGACAACCCCCCTGTGCTCCCACACCAGCATCCCCAGCTGCTGTCCCCCTGCTCCATGCTCAGATGCAGCCAAAGAGCAGCAGCCATCCTCCTCCTCCTCTGGCACCCCGACTCAGAGGCTTGGATCGATGCAGTGCTTCAGCACTTGCTGAGGCTGCAGCCCTCGGGCCAGTGCCTGAGCCTGGGGTTGCTGCAGGGCAGCTGAGGCATCCAGCGCTGCCCTTGGTCACAGCACCTCAGGGGAGATGCTCTGCAGAGCCTCGCACGGGGGCTGGGGCCCTCCTGCACCGACAGGACAGCTCAGGGTGCGCTCAGGGCAAACGGGTCCCCCCCAAAAGGCCCTCCCTGATTTCAGTGGACACAGCCAGGACGGATGAAGGTCGCCTTAATGAGTGCCTCCCTCGGGCACCAGTGCCTGGTAACAGTCCCTGGCAGGAGCAGAGCTGCTCCGTGGCCGGCCCAGGGGCAAGCAGAGCAGCCCCAGCGGCAGGAGGGGCAAGGGAGCAGCCAGTCAGCACAGGCTGAGCCAGGGCGCAGGGGGTTAACAGCCCCTTGACTCGCAGCAGCCGCAGCCGCCAAATTAGCTTTTTGCTGCCCTAATGGAAAACAATTCCCCAGCTCTCCTCTTCCCACTAAACCGCCTGAGCTCTGGATAATGACATTCCTGCGTGTCCTTCACCCTGTGGCCACTCCTTCCCTGTCAGCAGCCCACGGCACCCCCTCTGCCGTGGGGACCCCACCGGGCTGAGCCCCCCTGCCCACCGCAGGGCCGGGGGTGCTGGGGGGTCCCCAGCCCGTGGGGTGATGAGGATTAGGGAGCAGGACGGACCGCGGCTGGCAGAGAAGCAGCACTGGGGGGAGGTGACCGCCATCCCCACTCGCAGCCTGGTGCAGGATGTGACACGAGGAGCTCCCAGAGGTGACGGGTTTATTCCAGCATTCTGCCAGCGGCTGGGCAGCGGCGGAGCAGCCGCTCTATGGATTACAGCCTCCATCCTCAGCTCCCCGGCGGCTGCACACCGGTACGGCCAGGGATCCTCAGCTCCCCTGGGGACGAGCGACCACGCAGGGTCGGTGCTGGCTGCGCATCCTCTGCCCACCCGCAGGGAGGGCCGCGGCCAGGGAAGGGGACAGGGACCGGGCCAGGGCCACCACTCCCCGCGCCGGGGCCAATGAGATCCCGCCCGGCCCCCTCGCCGCGCACCGCCCGCCCGTAAATAGGGGCAGGAGCGGGATCGGCTCCCGGAGCTCCCGGAGATGCTGCCCGGGACGGAGCCGCACCAGGCTCCCCGGAGGTCGCAGCGTGCGGATGTGCCCCGGCGGCGCCGAGCCCTGAGAAACTTCGCGCTCCAGGGATGAGCAGCTCCGGGAGGCAGCGAGGCGCCCGCCCAGCCCGACACAGACACAGCCCGAGCGCCCCAGCCCCCCGGCGCTGATCGGCGGCGCCCAGCCAGCCCCGGCAGCGCCCGGCCCCCGGCAGCGCAGGTACGAGGCAGCCTCGGGTGAGCCGCGGCAGGGCCGGGCAGGGCGATGCCGCCCTTTGGGTCTCCTCAGGCCCCACGGCTGGAATCGGGATCCTCTTCCGCGGGGTGCAAAAGGGCGCCTGTGGATGCCTGGTAGAGCCAAGGCAGCGCTGGGGGAGAGACGAAAGACGGCGGCAGATTTTTCTCGCGTCTCATCGAGCCTGGCCGTGCCGCGGGGCTGTACAGAGGCTCCTGCCCGCCACAATGTCCTCGCCGGCGACCGCGGACTCGGTGTGGCCGCGGGTGGCAAAGCTGTTCCTGCTGCTGCTCCAGCTGTGCGCCCCCCGAGCCTCCCCGCAGCCCCACCGCTGCCCCAACACCTGCATCTGCACCTCCGACCTGCTGAGCTGCAGCCGGCAGACGCTGCGGTGGGTGCCCCAGGCACTGCCGCCCACCACCACCACGCTGGACCTCAGCCACAACGCCCTCAGCCAGCTCCACGACCACTGGCTGGCCGCCCTCCCGCACCTCGAGGCCCTCCACATCAGCCACAACCAGATTCGGGTCCTTTCTCCGCGGGCTTTCCACAACGCCTCCTTCCTGCGGCACCTGGACATGTCCTCCAACCACCTGCAAGCCGTGGAGAGGCACTACTTCGAGGCGCTGGTGAGCCTGGAGGAGCTGCTGCTCTACGACAACCACATCAAGCGGGTGGATGAAAACGCCTTTGCCAAGCTGAGCGATCTGAGGAAAGTCTACCTGAGCTGGAACAACCTGACCACCTTCCCCTTCCATGCTGTGCAGGGGCTGGGAATCCACAAGCTCCGCACGCTGGACCTCTCCTCCAACAGCCTGAGCAGCATCCCCGTGGAGGTGCTGGCAGCTCTGCCCGAAAACGTCGGCAATGGCTTGTACCTGCACAACAACCCCATCAGGTGCAGCTGCCAGCTCTACCTGATGCTTCAGCGCTGGAATCAGCGAGGTTTCAGCTCTGTGAAAGATTTCTCAGAGGAGCACACCTGCAAGGTGTCTGACAACGTGCCCCGGTCCCTGATCAAGTTCCTCAAGCACAGAGACATGTTTGAGAACTGCTCGGCGAGCACTGAAGACCCACACCTCTCACACCTGGAGGTGGTGGTGGGCCAGCCTGTCCTGCTCACCTGTAACAGCAGTAACAGCAGCCTGCCCCACACTGCCAGCACCTCCATGTGGATCACCCCTCACCACGAGCCCATCAAACACCCGGGGAACAGCAATCGCTCCCTGGAGGTCCATCGCAACGGCAGCCTGAGGATCGCCGCAGCCAAGCCCTGGCTCTCGGGGGTCTACGTGGGCTTGGCCATGAACAGCCCCTACAACTTCAGCAGGATGTGCGAGTTCAACGTGACCGTCCTCTACCCCAAGGCAGCTGCGGAGACCTTCAGCACTGGCCTCACGACCCTGCTGGGCTGCATCGTGAGCCTGGTGCTGGTGATCATCTACCTGTACCTGACGCCGTGCCGCTGCCTGGGCTGCTGCAGGCGGCCGGCGCCGCTGAGCCCCCCGCAGGAGTGCAGCGCCCAGTCCTCCATCCTGAGCACCACTCCCCCTGCCACCGACGGGCCGCACCGCAAGGCCAGCGCCAACAAACACGTCGTGTTCCTGGAGCCCATCAGGGAGGCACAGAACGGCAAGATCCGCCTGGCCCTTGGCGAGGACTTCCCCGACCCCAAGCACCCCAAGGTCCTGCAGCTCAAGTCGGACTCAGAGTCCATCAGCTCTGTCTTTTCTGACACCCCCATTGTGTCTTAGTGGGACAGAGCTGGGGCAGAGCCGAGGCCTCCCGAGAGCTGGTCTGCTCCATCGCTGCTAGATCAGGATTATGGGCATCCCGAATTCCTGGCTTGACTACAACCCACGGGAGCGACTGACATCACCCACAACTGCTTCAGCCACGGGCTCCTGGTGGGTTCTGGGCCACGGGCACATTGGTGCCCAGCACGAGCACCTTGCATAATCTGCTGGCAATGCCCTTGTTAGCACATGGGTAATGCTGACGAACCCAGCATGCTGGAGAAACACCCCTTCATTTGGGCACCCGCCCTCCCTAGTGTGACACCAGGCCTGGGGGTCTGTCACGTCCTCAGGCGTGAGATGCCCAACCTGACACCACTGCCACAGACCCCCCAGGCTAAGGAATAGCTGTGACAAGTTGGACACTGAGACTCATGCCAGGGTCTTCAGGATTGGTGATGCCACCGTCCTCTCCCAGCACACACCATCAGCATGTCATGGCTGGGAGCAGGGGACTGTGACCCTGTCACAAACGGGGGGTGCACACCCCCACAGCCCTCCCCAGACGTGGCCATGCAGGAGGGATGGAGCTCAGCGCCCGACCAGCCACGCAGCCAAGCAAACCTTCCAAGCTTTTGCTTCCCGAGAAGCTGTAAATCGTCCAGGCAGGACGAGGTGACGAGCCACAGCGCCCCAGCCCGCACTGCTCAGTGCCACCAAGGACACCGAGGTCCCCGATGCGCCACGCGCTCCCCGCTGCTTCTCCTTGAGGCGGACACGCTGCTCGAGCACAGCTATTTAGGCAGTAACCCAATCAGCCTATCGATAAATGTGAGTAATCCTCCCCTCTCCTGGGCCGTAATTCTCTAGTTCCATTGGAATAAAAATGCCTATTTTTTTAAGCTCACGCTGGGCTGAGTGTCTCCTTGCCCTTGCAGCAGTGTGCAGCTCACGGGCACAGCGGTGGGAGGCTGAGGGAGCCCTGCATTCCTGCAGGCCTGGCACAGGGAGCATCCTGTTCCCATCAAATGGCCTTCAGGTGGCCTTGGCAAGGGGGTTAAATGTGCTGCTGGTGTGCTGCTGGTGAGAGAGAAGCACCCAGTGCTTTGTCCTTGGGAGGGCAGGGCCCCTCAATGATGCCTGGGAGATGGGGAAGGAGCAGCACTGACTGACACAAGGGCACATCCAGACCCCGAAAGGAACAAGCAGGCTTTAGATGCAGGGGAAAGAAACCACCAGGGATGGGCACTGCCTTTGGGACTGCCTTTGGCAAAGCCCTGGTGCTTCCTGCAGATGGAGCCCCCCACTCATTTCCCCTGCGCTGCCTTCCCTGGCACCTACCCTTCCCTCTTCCTGAAACAGGGAGTACTTCTGGCCCCCCAAAATGCCTGTCTGATCCCACAGAGGGATAAGGGTATCCTACCCCTCTGCCAGTCACCAGTGTCCCATCCACAGCTGGAGCAGGAGCGTGTGGCCATCACATGCAGCACAGGGGGTCCAGGACCCTTCAGAGACCTGCAGCCCCCTCCCATGGCTGAGCTCTGGTCCCAGGAGCTGCTGGCATCCCTGTGACTGGCAGGAGGGGAAGAACCCTGTGGCATTGGGACCACACTAGCACACATCCTTTCAACTTCTCTGACTAGGAAACAAGCAGGTTTTTTCCCAGCAAAACCTCAACTTTGTGCCCAAATAAATTGTCAATTTTCCTCCCCCCACCCAGGGAGGGGTGAGTGCCTGGGAGAGCAGCTCTCCTGAGGCAGCCTGGCCTCCCAGGCCGCTCCTGCCGTGCCTTTGTGCAGCCTGTGCCCCGCGGCAGCCGGAGGTGACGGATGCACAGCGACAGCCCCCGCTGGCCGTGCCCTCGCTGGCCCTGTCACCTCGTGTTTGTGCAGTGTCCTGACGGGCCAGGACGCCGTGCCAGCCACACGGGGGCTGCCGAGGTGTGGCAGTGTCAGACTCAGAGGTGAGCGGCACCTTGAGGGTGGAGCTGAGCTGCTGCCACCACCCCTGGCTGATGGCAGGGATCCCATGGGAGGGAAGGTCTGAATTTAACCTGGGAATGTCTGGGAAAGAGAAGAGACCCAGGTGACTGCAGCCAGGGCCCAGGCAGGGCATGTGCCACCTCTAAGCACACCTTCCTCCAGAAGGAAAGATGAAGTGGGCCCCAGCACCCAGAGTGGGTGTTACCCACCCATTATCACCATTCTTGTCTGTCTCCCCAAAAATCTTCCCCACTGCCAACACCAGGCATTAGTGCTCCTGCAAACCTGCATCCTCAGCTGAGGATAATGACTAAAGATTGGGGAAAGCTCAGGAAACGTAACAAAAGCTCCCAGGGGCCTTTCCAGGGACACATCAGCCTGGAAGAGCCCAGGAGAGCTCTCCTAGGCTGGCTGCAATTCTCCTATCCCTGCAGGAAAGCTGAGGCTTGTTCTCCAGGGCTTTGCTCTGAGATTTGTATCTGTGCTGCCCTCAAGGGATCCCTCTGCCTCTACCCAGGAAAGTCCTGCTGCTGCTTTTCACACGTTCCTGGTGCTCAGGAAGGATCCCACACCACCACACTGCTGATCCAATGAGCACTGGGAGGTGGTTTGAACTGTTCATTGAGCAGCCTGAAAGGCAGAACATCTCAGCAAGGAAAAACAGCCAGGAGCAAAGCCTCTCTGACAGGCAGGAGCTGGGAAACCTAATAGATCTTCCCCAAGGAATTCACTGTCCTCTCCTGGCAGCCACCTCCACCATTACAGCCCTGGCCCCCTGCCAAACCTCCCTCCTGCTCCTGGACTCTGCAGGGCAGAGGAATGGGTCAGCAAAATCTGCCTGGCCCGGGCACACAGGGGCCTGTGCCAGCGTGTGTGGGGACAAGGATGGCTTTGGGACAAGGATGGCTCTGGGATAAGGATGGCTTTGGGATAAGGATGGCTTTGGGATAAGGATGGCTTTGGGATAAGGATGGCTCTGGGATAAGGATGGCTTTGAGATAAGGATGGCTTTGGGATAAGGACTGGCTTTGGGACAAGGATGGCTCTGGGATAAGGATGGCTTTGGGATAAGGATGGCTCTGGGATAAGGATGGCTTTGGGATAAGGATGGCTTTGGGATAAGGATGGCTTTGGGATAAGGATGGCTCTGGGATAAGGATGGCTCTGGGATAAGGATGGCTTTGGGATAAGGATGGCTCTGGGATAAGGATGGTTTTGGGATAAGGGCTGGCTTTGGGGACCAGTGTCCAACACTGCCTCCCGTCTCCTCTGGCACCCCACACGTCAGCCAGGACAATGGGGGAGCACTGAGTGCCAGTCCCATCCTGTCCCCTGTCACCAAGGATGGACAAGGCAGGGCCCATCCCTTCCCTAATGATGCTCACAGTTCTCCAGAGAGCTCAAAGCAGCAAGGCCTGCTCCAGCCTCCCAGCATGTGCCTGGCAGCCCCAAGGGGCTGGGAGAGCCCTGGCAGTCCCATCACTCAGGATGCAGCACTTGGAGCTGGCAGCTTGTGAAAACACTGACCACACTCCTTTTTTAACCATGAAACCAGGGCCACAGCGAATAATTCTGTGCTCTGGCTCATGCTCACTCCAACGTTACACACTGCAAAACTGCAGTATCACCCATTTTCTGAGTTTTTTCTGAGTTTTTTGGTTTTACCTTTTAGGGCAAGGTACCAGGACTCCTTTAGACTGTATGGTCCATGAAATGTCTACTCCTGCCCCTCCTTCTACCACAACTTGCACACCAACACTGTCAAGGGAGCATTAGAGTTTAGGGGATCCCAAATTAATTACAAAGTCTTACAGGAACTAAGCAGAAAACTGCCATGTCCACAGGTCCAGCCAAGCCCCAGGGTCCCAGCAGCACTTGAGCACACAGAGGGAGGCCAGGCTGGTCAGGAATCTGCAGGCTGGGATCCTCTGAGCTTTCCAGTGCAGCTGATCCCAAAACAACTGAGCAGTCTTTTCAGCCTTCCTCTCCCACCCAGTCTTGTGCCTCCTTACCCTTCTGCCCCAGGAACTCCTTTGTCTCCTCCCAGCCCATCTCTCTGCCCTCATCCATAGTTTGCAAAGGAGAGGAGTGCAGAGACCCAGACAGAAATATCCCAACACCACACCAGCTCCCACTGGCTCCTGCTCAGCATCCCACTGGCTCAGCATGGCTGTTTCTGGTCCAGGATCCCTGTGCTGTGCTCTGATGGCCAGTACCACCATCATCCTGGTGAGCACAGGGCTGTTCCTCCTGCCTTCTCCATCCTTCATGCAGAAGTCCCACCAAGGGAGATGCACCTTGAAGGCTCTTTAGGACTTGTCCCAGCCCTCTCCTCACCCTGGCAGCATCACCTCCCTGCCTCTGAGGGGATGGAGGGAGCATGGGGAAGCCCAAGGAGCAGAGCAGTGGCCCTGCCCTGACACAACCCAGCCCATTTCCACTCTGGGATGGCCTCTCACCTCCCACACAGGCAGTCCTGGTTACAGCCTGCCCTCACACCCAGGGGAGCACAGCCTCACCTCTGGGCCTCCCCCCTTCCCCTGCCTCTCACCAGGATCTGACACCAGCTCTGGCCAGCTCTGCTCCATTAGCTCACTCTCAACGAGGCTTAATAGAAAATCTGCTCAATTATTTAGCAAGCAGACAAAGAGAGGGCTGATACTGCCTGAAGACAGCCAGGGTGTGTGGTGTGGATCCAGCCCAGCTCCTGGCTCAGCCTGGCAGATCTCCTCTCCTCCCTGCTCAGCCATTAAGGCTGCAGAGGGAGCAAAGGGGCAAAGGGACATCCCTGCCCTCGGCCCTGCCAGCCCCTGGCACTCCCAGTGCTGCTCTCAGAGCTGAGGGTGGGAGGAGGCACTCCCCAGGAGCAGCACAGCCCATCCTGCCTGAGCCAGGCAGGAAATGCACCTCTGCTCCCTCAAAAGCACAGCCTGCTCCATCCAGGGACCACGGGGATGATGGATCAGCTGTCTCCCCACAGCCCAGCCTGGGCAATGCTCCCTTTCCTTGTGCTTAATGGCTCTGCTTGATGCCAGGAGTCCTCAGCAGGAGGACTCAATGCCTGGATGAGTGTCCTGTGCTGAGAAAGGAGCAGCTGAGGCATCTGATTGCAGCCTGAGAACACGACTGGATGAGCTGGCAGGGCCCTGGCTCTCACTTACTGAACTTTCCCACTGCAATGTTCTCGTCCCACAAATGAGAGTTCATTCCTTCAGCACCAGATGAGCCCATTCCCCATGTCCCAGATGTTTGCAGCACTTCCAACCAAGGGCCTGGCACAGTGTCTGCTTACTGGGTTAGAGGCAACCAGAAAATGCACAGCCAAGGCAAGGAGGTCTCCCAGGGTCCTGTCCCTGCCCTCATTCTCTGGGGCACAGGCTCCTCACAGGGATCCAGTCAGAGTCACCCTGTCCCTGGTAATTCCCACAGGATGTTCCTATATGCAAATGTGGGTTGGAAAATCTCTCTGTTAATGATTTCTCTCAATCTGGGAGTTACCAAATGGCACCTGGGAGAGATTTCTACCAGCTTGCAGCACTGCCCAGGCAGAGTGCTTCTGGGGAAGGACTAAAGCCTGTCCTATTATCCTGCTTGCTGCACTGAGAAAGGAAAAAGGAAAGCTGTGTACAGATGAGTTGATGTGAATGGGTCTGCTCTGGAGAGCCTGGTTACACACAGGACCCTTTAAATCATTTCAGCCATGGCAATCATCTCCCATGAGAGTGTGAAGAGGAAGGTTTGAATTCTCCTGTTCCATTCCTCTTACTCATGCACCTGGATACACAGGCTTCCATTGCTGTGCTCTGGGCCAGCCATCATGGACACCCATTCCCTGGGTTTTGGGTGATTCCTACCCCAGCTACACCTCCCAGGTTTCAGCAGCCTGTGGGGATGGTGCCTTGGACAGAGGATGAAACCAGGGCTAAGCAGAAAAGCCTCAGTGTTTTGGTTCTGTCCATCCCACCTCTGTTTGCCATTTCCCAGTGTGGCTGCACAGAGCAGAACAGCTCTCTAAGAGGGGTGCACACCCAGGCCTCAGTTCAGAGTGCTGCCAAGGCTGTGGGGGCTCAGTGCTCCCTTCCCCTGACACAGCCTGTGATCTCTGCCTGGTCTCTGCCATCCCCTCTGCTCACTAGAGGGTCTCCACACTGCCTGCCTTGGTTCTTTTGTCCTGATTGACCTCAGTGGCTCCCCTGCAATATTTGCCTGCCTTTTATAGATCACTGACATATCAAACCTCAGGTTTAGTGATGGCTTTGCAAAATCACACAGAAGAATTTTGCTTCATGGATATTTTTCCCTGGGCTTCCTCCTGTTCCACCTTCTGCTTCTCTGCTCAGTCAGGTCCACCTAAAGGACACGATGCTTTTCACACATCATTCCACTATTTTGCATTTATTTCTCCTTTCCAGTGCTCAGGGAAGTGACTACAAAGCCCTTGAACATCAGAGACTTGCCAGTTCCCTGGAGCACAGTGTCTCTGGTTTGTGATGGTGCAGCCTGAGGCAGGAAGGATGTGGCACACAGGGGACAGTGCCTCTTGGTGATGACACTGCCTGCCTGGAATTCACAAACCCAAAGCACAACAGGCTTTTCAGGGGAAGAACAGAGTCTGGAAGCTTTGTGTCTCTTCAGGATTCCCTGCAGGCTAGGAAGGATGTGACTGATATCCCACTACCATCAGTGCTCTTTGGAGTGTGATAAACTGAGGGACAACCCTTCCACTTCCCCTTCCCCATTTTGAGCTGACAAGTGACCTGACCTGGGACACATGTTCAATGGAGAGACAGGCAGGGAAGGACTTCTCATGCTGGCATGCAGGGAAGGGTTTTACCACCTCCCCCTTCCCTTCAGGAAGAAGTGTCTAGTTGTGGCAGCAAATTCATGATGTTTGCCCTTTCCACAGAGCAAGGTTCTGAGGGCAAGCAAAACCCACCTCTGTTCAGAGCCCAGAAAGGCCACTGATCAATGCCCTTGTGCCCAGGTTCTGACACTGTCACACTTGGGGCTGTAGGAGGGGTGCAGCAGCCACGGGAGGCAGGTTATAATTAGATATATTTGTGTACATCTTTGAGTCCTTGAGAGAAGGAGCTGAAAGAGTGGCTGCAGGGCTGAGCTGCTCGGCCAGCTGGGACTCTGCTCCCTGCAAAGCCAGACACTATTGTGTGCTCCAAACACGAAAACAAGCAGGGTGTGCAGCACAGACAGAACAGCCCCATCTCCTACAGCAGCCTGCAGCAAACAGTGACCAGGCAAGACACCTGCAAATGACACTGGGAGACAGCAAGGGCAGGGCTGCACAGTGTCTGAATAAGTCTATTTGCAGGGCTCAGTACAAGCAGACACAGACACATAAATGATCAGGTCAGCTGTGGCTTTGTCCAGCCACAACACTCCCCTAGTGCTGCCTCTCTGATTAATTGGCTACTGTGAAGACAAGATTTGTTTAATCTTAAAATCAGCATCACCCAAGTGCCTGGAGAAGACTCGTCTCACCTTTGTGTGAGGTGACTGTCTCACACGTCTGGGCAGCCAGAGAGCTCTGCACACATTCTGATGCCTTCCTAAGAGGGGTCCAAGGTGAAGGAGCTCCAATGAGCTCCCTTCCAGCCATCCCTGTGTGCTGCAGCACTGTGATGTGTCACACATCAGCACAGCTCTGTCACACGCAGCACCCACACCTTCCCCCAGCAGCTGTCCTGTCACACAGTGCCAGCCCCATCCCAAGGAGGAAGGTGCACATGTGCTGGCAGTACAGCATCTCACAGCCACCTCTCACAAGGGTTTTCCACCACCACAGGAAGGGGCTTTGCACCCAGCAGTAGCAACACTGGGAATGTGGCTCTTTGGTTTCTGCCTGCTCCACACTCATCAGCTTCACCTCACTTTAGTCTCCACACCCCATGTTGCTCCTGCACACCTCCCATGCCCCACTGAGCACCCAGAGCAGTGCCACACACAGAGACCCCGTGCTCTGGAAGGCAAAAGGCACTCACCCCTGAACATCAGTGTCCACCAGCAGCCGGACCAGGATCCCTGTCACAGCCACAAGGATTGGGTAATGGTCCACGCTCTCCAGCCCTGTGGAAGCAAAAGGGAAAGGTCAGAGCTTCTGTCACTGTGTGACAGGCAGAGCAGGCAGGTATGAGGGCTGATCCCACCCAGCTGTGCACTAACCCTCAGCCCAAGGCACCCCTCCCTCCCAGGGCACACTCCCACAGAGGGCACTCACTCACCTGGCAGACGGAGGTTGACCACTCTGTCAAACAAGTTCCTCTCAGCTGTCACACGGTTCAGCACCTGGTTCAGGAGCTGTGGAGGGAAAAGCAGAGAGGGTTTGTATTTTGTGGATGGGCCTTCCTTCCTGTGAGCAGCATCCGAAGAGCTTTGGGGCAGCATGTCCCTATAGTTTAGACTCAGTGCCTGAGAGACAGAGGATGCACAGAGGGAGGCTCACAGCACACATCTAGCTTGGCCCTGGCATGGAAGGACTGGTACCACATCACAGTGGTTGTACCAAACCAAAACCTCCCAGAGAAGAGTCAGTCTGAGGTCAAGACACCTGAATGTCAGCACCTCCCACCTAAACCTGAATTCCCACCTGCAGAAGCCAAGGTCTTTCTGCAGAGAAAAGCCCCTGGCAAGCAGAAGCCACAGGCCCCAGGACAGCCAGAGCCTGTGAAGGGTGAGCTGGCAGCCCTGGGCAGAAGCAGAGTCAGCAGGGTGAAGCACAGCCCAGGTCCTGCCCTGCCTGGAGCTGGCAGCAGGATGGACCTGCAGCTCTGAAGCACAGGGTGAGTGCAGAGAGCAATTGCAGAGATGGAATCAGCTGTGACCACAATTCATTAGCCACCATTAGCTCTCACCCGAACCCCCACTGGGACAAGCAGGGACTGTTCCAGGCTTGAAGAACTGCTGCAAGCTGAGCTCCATCTCTAAAATGCAGAATCCCTCTTCCTGCTGCCCCAATGCACAACAGCAGCACAATGCACCCGTCTGTGGGCCTGGTCAGTGCTGGGGCATGGCTTCATAACAGCAGCAGCAAAGCAAGGAGGAAGCTGCAGCACCCCACTCTCTGCTGCACATTCCCCAGCTTGCCAAAGCCACCTGCTAAGGGCCCCTCACTTTCCTCCTCACTCAGCTGAGCACTTCCCTCATGATTATGGTACCAGACCCTGCTACCTCTTGCTCTGTTTCATCTGCTCAGAGCCCTGAGCCCAAAGATGAACCTCTGTGGTACTGCCAAGGTACATCTGACTGCTCTGCACCAACACAGTGTGTACAAGGGCAGGCTGCCCTCAGGGCTCTCCAGGATTGCTCATGCTTTAGAAAATAAATGAATTTACTGGAGCCTAAGGGGAGCTGTGAGTTGGAATGGGGCTGTCCCAGTCACTGTGGCAGGAAAGTGGAGACATTTAGTATCAAATTCTAGGACTAAGGGATAAAGGACCAAGAGGCCTGCCCAAACACTGGAGTGTGTGCCCTGTGAAAACAGCTACACTCTCCACAGCTCCTCACCCAGAAATATCACACCTTCTCTCCACATTTCATGGCACTGCTTGTCACAGGCATTCAGCATTTACTGGCACCTCATAAGGAAGATTTAAGCAGCTGTCACCCTCCCTCCCAGCAGAGGTAGAAACCAGCTGTGACCAGAGCAGTTGCAAAGGAGAGGAGCAGTTGATATGGAGAGATTTGAGGGATATTCAGGGATTTTAGGGATATGCAGAGATTTTAGGGAACACCACCTGTTCTGCAGCACCTCTAAGTACTACAGCACTTGCAAGAGGAGCCCCTGGTTCACCACACATCCACAGGGAGGGCAGAGGGGTCCCCAAGCCCCTCCAGATGCTGCTTCTCCACACAAGAGGGTACCTGGGCGAGCCTGCGGAGCAGCAGCTCCGAGGAGGGGCGGTTCCAGTCGAGGAAGATCTCTGGGGCCAGCGTGACAGTCATTTCCAGCACCCTGAGCAGGCTCACCGACAGGTCAAAGCAGGTGGCACACACCTTCAGCTGCCTGCTGTCCACAAAGTTCCTCTCCAGGCGCTCTGCTGCCTGCTGGATCTGCCAAGCAACGGAGACAGCTTCAAAAGGAGCCCCTTCCCAAAGGAGGGCTGCCACCCCCAGCCCAGTGAGTTGTGCCCTGAGGTGTGTGCAGGGCACAGCACCCATGGAGTGCTGCAGCCCACAGCCCTGGGCACACCCACCTCCTGGATCATGCCAATGAACTCGGAGAAGGCCCAGTTGAGCTGGTTCAGGACGCTGTTGAGGAAGCTGGGGGCCAGGTCGCGGTCGCTGCGCAGCAGATCTGCCATGTGCCGCTGCAGCAGGGTGGAGGGACACGGCTCTGAAACCACACAGACACAGCTTCAGGGCCTGGGCACAGGCAGCCATGAGCCAGGGGCAAGGGCAGGCTGAGAGACCAGCCCTGGGCTTGGGAAGTGTTGCCTTGTGCCTTACTAATCCCCACTCCCTGCTGGGCTGATTTGCCCTGAGCAGGCAGCACGGGCAGATAGCTCAGTCCTTCACAGGGACAGAGTGTCTGAGTACCCAGGCTGCCCTCAGCCCCTGGCCACCTCAGCAAGCCCAAAGGATATCAGCTCTTTAGTGATTATCAGCTCCCTTAGGATTCCAGCCATTTGCTTGCTAAGGTGCCCAGGCTAGTGGGGAAGCAGATGTGAGAGAGGAGAAGAAAAACATCCTGGGGTTCCACAGTGATGGTTTCATTGAGGGGTCTGTGAAGGGTTCCAGCAATGGCTCCTCTAACCAGAACGGGCTAAACCAGCCCCTTTTTATAGGGTATAAGAGGATAAAAACTTGTCCAATAGTAGGGGTTAAGGAAAAGTCACCTATGGGGTTACAGAGATAAGTTGGGGTCTGAAAGGTGGAAGAGAGGGGCTTCTTTTGCTATTTCATCATGATTTAGCAATTCCTATTGTTAAGCCTCGGCCCTCCATGGGGCCCCAGCCAGCTCAGAGCCTGCTACACCTTACAGTAAGCAGAGATGGCAGGACACTGGGAGCTGGCACAAGGACTGTTCTGAGCAGAGATTGTGCCTGCTGGGCCTCCCAGCACTTCTTTCCAATGCCAGCCTGAATTAGGCAGGGAAGAGCCCTCTGTGCTTGCTGCTGCCCACATGCACAGGAGCACTGCCCTGCAGCTCAGCATCCCTCCTGCTCAGCTCTGCAGAGGCCCGTGGTCAGCTCAGCATTAATTGCTCCTGATACCAGTGTGGCAGCAGCTGCCTGGAGCCAGCACAGCCTCACATGGCTGTGCCTGTCTGCCTGAGTGTGGGGAGGAAGGTATCCAGTAAATCCCATTCCTGAGAGGCTTCTGTATGGAGCTGAGGCTGGTTCTGCCCTTAGCAGGCTCAGGCAGAGCTGCCCACACTCCCCAGCCAGGTTCAGCCCAAGCACAGACACATCCCCTTGGTTTTGTGGCATCTCATTTCTGGACTTCCTCATTATCAAGAAGACCACAGATGAGGTGAGGCCCAGCATCTGGGAAGCACAGTCAGGGCTGTGTGGGACACCAGCCCCCATGGATGGACGGGGAAAAGAAGGGGGCACAAATGGGACAGATGCTCCTCACCAGCAGAAGGACACACTGTCAGCAAGAGGCTCACAGAACATTCAATACTACAAGGGAAGGGTAGTGGAGTTCACCCCAAAACTCAGGGCTTGGAAAGAGAAATCAGCAGATTTACCAATTATAGGGGAAAATCCCAATCTAACTACATTTTTCTCCACTAGAAGCTATAAGAAACAGCAGGTGGAAACCCTGGCAGCACCAGGAGTGCCATGCCCAGAGGAACAAGCTGTGCTGTGACTGCAGAAGCTCTCTGGGGTTGCAGCCTTCTTGAAAGGGCAGCGTGGCAAAGCAAACACAGGACAACTTCCACCACATCCATAGGGATCAAGGAGCAAGGCATAACTACAGGCAGATTGCTAGCTGGGATTAGCAAAGCCAGGGAGGGATGACAGGAGGCTGTCATCTGAAATGGAAACAGGACAAATTATTCTGTGAATACCCACTAGCAAGTGCAGTGAACTTCTGTTATTATGGAGGACACTCACTGAATCTCACAGTGCATAATAACCCCAAGCAGGCCAGTGGCCCAGCTTTGATCCTGCCTAAAAGCTCATTTTTGGGAGGGATTTCATCACAACAAATGTCTTTGATGTCCTGCTCCCACCCACATGTACTTTCCCAGCCTTTGGCTACACGTGGCTCAGGGACAAGCCAAGCCAGACATCCTTTTTACATATTTATTGCTCCTCTGGGGATTTCTTGCCCAGAGTCCTCTGAAACTGTGTAACCCTTTAGCATTAAACATGTCCCAGAGCAACATTCCACAGTTCAGCTGTGTGTAGCAGGAGGAACTCAGATTGGAGCTTGGCTCCTACTTGCTTTATTTGTTAATATTTATTCTCTGTAACCCCTTCCTTCTGGTGGTAGAGACAGCAAGATGCTCCTCTCCAGTCACTTCCTCCAGCTAGCTGTGATTCCACACCTTCATGACAGTCCTTTAAACAGGATCAGCCCCAGCCAGTGCAGTTTCTCCCACTGAAACTGTCCCATCTTTGTCCCTTTTGCCACAGCTCCCTGAAGCCCAACACCTCTCCCACGTTTTCCTTGGAGAGGTGCAATCAGAAGCACACACAGCATCCAAACCACAAGCACGTGGCAGATTTGCACAAAGGCATAATGTGGTTTTGGTTTTGTTCTGGTTTGCTTTCCTCACAATTCCTGTTGTGTAATTTGTCCTTGGACTGAACATCAAGCTGCTCTTCTCTAGAAGATGACAATAGGTTGTCAGTTCAAGGATAACCCTCAGGAACTGTCCTGAGGCACAAGAGAAGCCCAGGAGTCAATGCTGGGGCAAACCTTGACTTCTCTGCCAGTGATGAGTGAAGGGCACAGCACACTCTTACTCCACCTCTCTGCACTTGGTGATGCTGAATTCTATCCATGTTTTCTCTCCCACTCATTCAGAATTGAAAAGTCTTCTTAACAGGGTTAAGTTTTCTGTGCCTTCTTTTCCCCAGCCTTCCTTCAGCATGTAAAATTGCTTTTTGTTAAAACTGCTGATGTGTTAGTCCCTTTCCAGCCTTCAAGCACCAAAGCAGTTCTAGGCAGAGATCACCACTCCTCATGGAAGAACTCTGCCTGTTGTCCTGCTGGTCTGCTGCCAAAGCCTCTTTTACTAACACTGCAAGTCAGGATAGATCCCAGGATGAGCTGCCCAGCCAAAGTCTATCTCATTTGAAGGCAGCTTTGGTTTTTTGAAGGATGGTCCCACGCTTGTAATAACTTGCTTTATCCTGATTTTTAGTCAATGACTATTTCCTCAGTCTTTTTTTAATGAGTGATGTGATTCTGCAATTCTGGGTTCTTAAATACTTTTCCTGGTGCTGGCAGACTGTGCCAGACTATAAGAGCATTTAAAACTGGTGCCTTTTGTCAAACCTCTCCACAGGTAAATAGGTTTATTGAAGGTTTTAAACCTAACACCAGGAAACAATTATTTCCTTGGCTTTTGTTGATCCCAAGAGGATTCTGAATCTAAAGATGCTAAGATCACTGCTACTCTTTGAAAGCAATGTAAGGAACAAGCGCTGGAACACAGCACAAACAGCTTCACTCCTTGCACAAGTTCCCAGAAGAGGTAATTATTACTGGTATGCAAACCCCAGTCCTGGTGCTGTGCCCATCTTTATTTGCAATATTTCATCTCTGCTGGGACATTCCCACCCACCTGAGTTACCCCTGCCCTCCTGGGCAATGCCACATCCCTTATGTGCCACTGCAGGCAGGGATGGCATTTCACAGGCAGCCTGTGGATACTCAGTGATGGGGAAACTATCTTGATCCTGGCACTAGGAAATCATCAATGCTTCAAAATCTGCACCTCCCTAACACAAAAGCCACTCAATCAAGGCTTAGCCTTCGCTATGGCAGATAAACATCAGCCATTGGAACAGAAATTGGCAGTTTTTCAAGGCCAGAAGTTTTGACCTCAATACATTTAATGTGGGCAACAGAGCGTGGAACCAAGGGGTTGGAGATACATCTGATGTTTCCACAACAGAAACTTCCCTGAAAAAATATAAACAGAATAGAGGAAAAGAAAATCTAGGTAGGGGAAATGGTGAATTAAAACATTGAGTTCTTGAAGAAGATAATGAGGGAGCCAGAAGCCCCAGTGCTCCAGCAAGCACCTGGGTTAAAAGGGTCACTGAGAGCATGATGAAGCAAAGACATAAGTTAAAACACAGGAGGTAAAGTGAACATAATCAAACATAGGAAATGGTAGGCAAAAGCAAGGAGAAAAAGGGGTAATAAATGGAGAAGACATAAAAAACATCCTTGACTGACCAAGTAATGCAAAGTTTTTTCAAGTATAGGGAAAAAATATAGCAGAATTATTTAACAGAAGTAGTAATGGCAGAAAGTATAACAGTAGCAGAAGCCCATTATTAGAGAGAGTTAAAAATTAATAAAGCAGGCGAAGTGGAAGCCTTCAATAAGTGCTCCTACTAGATAATGGTAAAGAAGCAGTCACATACTTTCATTACAGGAAGGTAATTATGTACTTTTATAGTTTGCTAATGACCCAGCAAGATTTCTAACAGGGCTAATTGGGAGACCTCTTGGTCAGCAGCCCGAGGGGGTCTCTGGACACAGCAGCATTTACAGCAGAGCTTGAGCACAGAAGAGGAAAGCCCCAGATGGACCAGATTCAGAAGCAAAGCAGCTCCACCCAAGAGCAATGTGAGATTTTGAAAGGCTCCAGCTGTATCTGTGAGCTCAGTGTTCAGAGATGCACTGAGAGAGGAGCAAAGGGGAGGCTGCAGGGCCAGGCAAAGCAAAGCAGGCAGCACCTTGAGACATTCCTTGAGGTTGGGTGTGAGGCATCAGGATGGCCCAGGCCTCCTGGGATCCTGTGTGCCTCCAAAGCAAAGCCCTGGCAAACAGGCTAATGTGAGTTTTGGCTCCATGACCAGCACATCAGGGAAAATTCCCACCTGCATGGCACCAGAACCTCTGGGGCTGCTAAAAACGTGGCAAGGGTGAACACCCCACAGGGCTCACAGAAAAGCAAAACCCCTTCCTGAATAATAAGAAGAAGCCACACATTTTTCCCCACTGAAAAGGAGCAAGAAATGAGTTTACCCTGGTACACAAGTGCTTCTGAAGAATAAAATGTTGTAAAGCAGAGAAAGGCAGGGCAGCAGCAGTGGAAGGCAGAAGGTGAGGTTAGGTAGGGGAAATGGCTTCAAAATGAGAGAGAGCAGGTTTAGATTAGATATCAGGAAAAAATTCTTTACTGTGAGGGTGGTGAGGGTTGTCCCAAGAAGTTATGGATGCCCCATCCCTGGAAGTGTTGAGAGCCAGGATGGACAGGGCTTGGAGCAACCTGGTCTAGTGGAAAGTGTCCCTGCTAATGGCAGGGGGGTGGAACAAGAATGAGCTTTAAGGTTCCTTCCAATCCAAACCATGCTATGGCTCCCATCAGGAATCATAAGCTATGGATTTATTTCTGAGGGTGAGCAATCACCATCAGAAGGGCTTGGACAGTTCACCTACTACCAGCTGATGCTTTTGGTGTTGTCAGATCAAGATGGGACCTCCTTAAAGTCCCCTTCAGCTTAGGCAATTTGCTGGACTTGGGAAGGGGACATGAGTGAACCCTCTGGCTTGTGTTGCACAACATCTCAGCTTGATGATCTCATGGTCCCACCTACCCTCCCTCCACCTGGGGCTGTGTGGGCAGAAGGCTGGGGCAGAGCAGCCCTGTGATGCAATCTGAAGCCACCCTGCAGCTCTTGCTTTGCCAATCCAGGCTGGGCCAGCACGGAGCCACCACTGCTGCTCCTGCTGTGTGTGCCAGGGCAGCACCTGGCCCTGCCAACACGTCCTGGTGAAACCAAAGTCAATGCTCCTCTTGCAGGCACCCTGACCTGCATGATGTGCCAAGTGCCCTGCCACACACTGTCCCCTGGGAAACAAAACAAGTCCCTGCAGCACCACCAAGCACAACTACCCCTGTCTGCTCTCAGGAGCCAAACTGAGGCAGAGCTCTGCTTGCATGAGAGCAGTTCAGTGCCAGTGGAGCTAAGGAATAACTCTAGGAACAAGCAGGGACACAGATGGCCTTTCTGAGCCTCTGTCCCCCTGGGTAAGCCAGGCAGCATCCACTGCTCACCCCCAGCGAGCCCAGGCAAGAGGCAGCAGAGGAGAGCAGGTACCCTGTGCTCTGGGTGCTTCATGGATGTTGTGAGGCAGCCTGGCAAACCTCCCCCAGCTGTGCAGCCCTCCAAGGAAGCATCCCAAAAGCAGCACAAGGCTGGAGCACCAGAGAAGAGGCATTTGCCCACACTCCCTTCAGCCTGGCCTGCAGCAGCAGACCCAGACAAGCAGGGATTTCCTCAGCTCAGCAGTTTGTCCCATTGACTCTGCCAGTGCTCAAATTGCAACAAGGTGAAGACTGATGGGTGTGAAGGGGAAGGGGGGGTCACCTCCTCCTCCCTCCCTGGGCAGCATCTCAAGGACACCTCTGAGTCCCCTGTCCCTCCTCAATTAAATCAGCATTCATTATTGATTTGGTTGAGCCTTAAAATAGCCCTCCCAAGAGTAAGTCCCCAGAAGGCAGCAGGGCCACTCTGGGCTCAGGCTCAGACTCTGTGGAGCCACACAATGTGTGGAGCAAGGCCTGGAGAGCTGAGCAGCTCTGCTGCTGCCCCAGAGCTCCCCAGGGTGGGCTGAGCTCAGTTACACCCCACAGGACTGGTGACAGCCACTTGGTTGTGCAGTGGGACAGTGAGGGACAGCCATGAGATCCCTCCTGCATGTGTGCCAGGGCTGCTCCATCTCATCCAAGGATGAGAGGAACCCCTCCAGCAGGGCTCTGACCCCACAGGTAACCCTGCTAACACAGCTGCAAGAGCAGGTCCATGATGCAGCCCCAGAGACTGACACATGAGCACAGCCCCCCTGGCTTCTCCCAGGGATGGAACTGAGGAAAACAATCCCTTGTGAAGCTCTCTGCCTACAACGGGTCTCTCTAGGCAGAAGAGGGGAAGCAGGGAGCTCTCTAAAGCTACTCCACCAGACAAGAGAAGGTCACACAACAAACTTACTCTGGAAACTAGCAACAGAGAGATCCCCTGGGCACCATGGGCAGGAGAGAGAAAAGAGAACAAGAGTTCTGTTAGAACAGACAGGCAGCTCCCTGGACAGGGCTCAGCATACACCTCCATGTGCCACCTGTCCTTCTGTCCCCTACTCCTGAGCAGCTCTCCAGGAGCAAAGTCTGGCACAAAGCCTTTTCCACAGCAGAGGGGCATCAGGAATGGATCCACACAAGCCCAGAACCTGGGAGGGTAAAGCTGGGGACATGTTCTTCAGCTCAAGAAAGGGAACTTCTCCCCACATCTTTCTCAGCCACACCTGAGCTGAGAAGCCCCTCAGCTCAGTGACAGTGCTGAGAAGAAACTGCAGTGCCCAAGGCAGGACAGGCCCTGCCAGGCTCTGAGGGATGCCAGGATAAAACACTCCCTGACTGCAAACTCACACAGTGCCCTGTCTCTTTGGGCACCCCCTCCCTCTCACAGGGCACTGCTGCTTGGCAAACACAACAGCTCTTCCCCACAGCAGGTCTTCACTGTGCACATGGCAGAGCTTTCTCCCAGGCCAAAACTCTGGTAAGGATGCAGTCCTGGGCCTCTTTCCTCTCCTTTGGAGGGCAGAACCCCTATTTTTGATTGATCTAACTCATCATTTGGCATGCCCAAATCAGCAGTAGAGAGGCTGGGGATGACCAGGCTGTAAAAACCAGGCCTGGATATTTGGCCAGGAACACCCTCCTTTGGCAGCTATCTCAACAGCTTGGCCTGGCCCACAGGAAAAGCTGCTAAGGAAGAGGCTGGAACTCCCTGAGCCCCCATGACAGCCCTGAGTGCCAATCCCTGCCCCACTCACTCTGCAGGCTGGGGAGGCTGGCATCCTCAGGCTTGGTTTTCAGCAGGTGTGGGAGCCGTGTGTATCTGTACCCAAAGCCACAGCCCTGGCAAAAGAGGGAAGGAAAGATCTTAGAGGCTGAAAAACAGTTTTGCTGCTACTGGGAAGTGAAATGGTCAGTGTCCCAGCAGCCCCAGGTGCTGAGAGGGGCAGGGATGCAGGATGCTCACCCGCCACAGCCTGACGAGGATCCAGTTGGTCTGTGCCCAGGGTCGCTGCTCATAGGGAGCCAGGAGGTTCTTCATCATGGAGATCCTCCTGCCAGACAGGGACACAGGTCAGCCCAGAGGGTTTGGGAACAGGAGATTGAGCAGCACTCACAGTAGGACCCATGAAGCTGGGGCAGAGCAAAGCCACTCTGGTAAAAGGGTGACAGAAGGCTCCCACATCAACTCCATCCCCCTGCTGGCAACTCGTGGACCCTCAGTGGTGCTTGGCAGCCCTCCTGCTCGCTCACCCAGCCCTGCCACCACCCCAGCCCTGCCCCAGCTCCCAGAACAGGCAGGGCAGCACTTACTGCTCTTCTGGGATCCTCTCCACAGCACGCAGCGAGTGGGGGTAGCAGACGTAGCTGGCCAACGCCTGCATCAGCGAGTCCCGGATGTCTGGGGAGGAATGACAAGGGACTAGGCCAGGCTCCCAGGGACACACAGCACGCCAGGGAGCACCTCAATGCCACTGCCTGGCAGGCACTGGCCCTCATGGGGAGGCACACTGTCCCTGCTGACATGGAGAGCATGTCAGGCTCAAGCAGCTAAGAAGGAAGCCCAGACTGGATATGCAGGTGGCTGGGACACAGTCCTGCTCTCAAAAGGGTGTCCTAGGTCATGTGCCTACCCTGACACAAGCAGGGTAAGGACAGTACCCAGCCTCACTTTCAATGTAGAGGCACAGGCACTGAACAGATCCAGCAGACAGATCCCAGCAGAAGCCTGCTGAGCCACTGGCAGTGGCACTGGCCAGACCTGTGGCATTATCACCCCAAAAGCACAGGAATGCAGCCTCACCTGTGCCCACAATCCTCGAGTCAGCAAAATGCTTGGCCAGGATGGCAGCGAGGCGCATGAGGGTCTCTTCATAGCCTGCAAGAGAAGGAGGGAGCAGGGTCATGGCAACAGCCTGAGGGGCAGCCCTGTGGTCCTACTGCTCCTGTGGACATGGCACAGGCCATGGAATGAATTTCTGCTACAGCTCCCTGCAGCTTAGCTGTGTGTCCAGCTGTCAAAAGAGAGAGCTGGGAAGACACATTCACTTCCAGAAGAGCAGAGACTGAAATAGTTATTCAGGGAAAGATAAAACCATGCAATAGAACTGGATGGCAAGGGAGAAGTGTCTGGTGCTGAAGAGGCTGAGCAACATAAAGAACACCCTAGGTCTATGCAGAAAAGCCATGTTCAGCCTGCATGCTCTGTAGAAATTGCTCAAGTCTGCTCTTGCCCAAACAAGAGCACTTCAGCTATGTCCTGTTGGTGGGAACAGAAGCTTTTCTTACCTTCACGGGCTCTGGAAAGCACAGAACTATTTGCTAAGAGCTCAGAGAGGTCATTTAGCCAGGAAAGCACAGAATGTGCACAGACAGAATCCACCTAAACACAGACTCTTGGCATCAAGTGGATGATCATCTCCATAGGAACATCTTCAAATCCCAGGGGAATTCAAAATTTCTGCACTCATGGAACATCCTCTCCCACCCAGAAAGCAGAAGGCTGTGGTAGAAATTACTGAGGCAATCACATCTTACAGCACCCCAGCCCATTCCTGATACCTCCTTGGAAACACAATCCATAGCTGCCAGTGATTTTCACTACAGGCTGCCCTGTGACAGCTTCACACAAGGCATGGGCTCCCTACCTGAGCACAGTGACCACAGCTCACCACCTGCCCCAAGCTCAGACAACGCACTGGGGCAGCACACCACAACCAGGGACAGACACAGAAAGGAAGATGCCAACTACCACTTCACCACAAGGATGTGTCATGTGTCTTGCTTTAGATTTTATCAGGCCAGAATCAGGAAGCTGTCCCCATCCCCTCACCTGGAAGTTCCTCCATGCTGTTGACAGGGCTGAAGTAGTTCTTGAGTGCACTGTAGCTGTTCATAGCCACGCTGAGGTAGAATTCTGGCATGAAAGCGAAGAGCGAGCCCGTCCTGTCGCCGTGCTCGATGGTGCGGATGCACACGCGCAGCAGCCAGTAGATATCCTGCATCTTCTCCTGCCAGGAAGAACACAGCTCCCAGTCAGCTGACAGCTCCTCTTGGGAGAAACAGCCACCAGCATCACACTTGGAAACATCCCCATATTGGAGACCTTGCTCAGACATCTTACTGCTCTAAGTTCAGTAACCAGAGCTGTGCTCCAAGCACTACTCCTCACCAGGGCATGTGCAGCCACACAGGCCTGGCAAACAAGCATGTGACTTTTGATTCCAAGGACACTGCTAAAGGAAAGCAGGCACTGGCACTTTCCAGAAATCTGCTGGAAATAAAGCTGGTTCATTGTGGGGATTAAATGGGAACAGGCTGAAAAGCTCACACCAGCTCAGATCTTTGCAAGAGGCAGCCACAGCCCTCCAGGTTCTGTGCCAGCCATTCAACCAGATTTACTGTCCTGAGGAACATCAGCCTCTTGTCTCTCTAAACAAAAATCAGAGGGTCCTAAATTAAAAACAGGAAATTTAAGGTCATCTACATAACTTTAAACCATAAAAATGGGCGCCACCAAAGCCATAAAAAGAGGAAATATTATTTCATATCCTGCAATGCCAAGAAATAGCATAAGCAATAGCTACTTGCATAAAAATAGATGGAGAAGGGTTATACTTCTAATTTAAGAAAAAATTAAATTCAGAGGTGCAGATAAGGCATTTCACTTGCTTAATGTCTTTTCTAAAGTATGTTGTTACCATCTTTGGGAGATTTTCATGGGTTTATTCTGTAACTAGGCTGAACTAGTACAAATCAACTAAACTGACTAACACACATCTTTTTCTCAACACTGACCCACATCTCAGCCAAAGTGTTACTTTCAAGATAAAAAACAACTGTGCAGAACAACATTAAGGTTGAAAAAGCTGCATTTGGCTATAAGACTTGACAACTTCAAACATAATTTCAGGTATTAGCAAGCTAGATGAAAGCCTACACCAAGAGGACACAAAGATGTGATTAGCCAGTGAGATAGATAAATACAGTGTTGCAATAAAATAAGCTGTAATTCCTCCTGGGACGTTTTGAAGGCAGAATTATGTGCTTTAAAACTATGAGTGTTTTTAAGCATTCCCTTTTTCTAACTTTGAATCCCCCCAGAATAAACCAGTGGCTAATTCCCTCCAGGAAGAAGCAGCCCCTACCATGCTCTGACACCTCAGCACAGAGCAGGACTGCACCCCTAGACAGAACCAGGCTCCATCTCTCCAACAGCAGCAGCTGTGATCATACAGATGAGATCCTCCAGTGAACACACAATTCCCAGAGAAGCAGGAGCTGCTGGATGGATGCCCCCATTGGGAAAGAGCAGGGACTTGAGCTGACTGTGAGCTGGAGCCCTGAAGGCACAGGTTCCTCAGTGCAGCCACATTCTGCAAGCTCACCTGGGGCACCTTCCTGCTCTCCCTGTGGGCCATGCAGGCCAGGACAGCAGCACAAACCACAGACAGGGAAGGCTGTAACCTTCAGTCCCAGATGCTGCTGATTCATCAGGAAAGGTGACACTGCAGTCCTGGTTTAGTATGACAATGGATCATCTAGAGACATGAACAGTGTTTCTGCGTGGGCCAGCACAGTGATACCTGCAGTGCACCCTGGTGATGCCCCTCAGCCTTTCCAGAGCAGTCTGGGAAGAAAGGATTGTTTTCTGGCAGCCATAGGCTATGCTAATGCAGCTGGAGAGCTTTTGCCTTGCAATCCTGCTCAGAAGGGAAGGAGGGGATGAGCAAAGAGCTCATGAGTCAGGATCAGCCACTGCACTTCTGCCAGATGTGTTCATAAGAACTCTTCTTCCCCTCCCTGTTCACGTCCTGGGACACACAAAAGCCACAAAGAGAGATAGGGCAAGGCAATGGAAGTCAGAAAAAAATCAGCAGAACTGCTTGTGGGAAAACAGACCAGAGGTTTTATGCAAAATGGTGAACTTGGGGGAAAGGGGATAACCTCTGCAAATAGCCACTGCATTAGTAAATGTGGAATACACACTCTGTATGGGAACCAAGTGAGGAAGGGGAGAACACCTGAACAAGAACTCCCTTGACTTTGATCCCACAGATTCCAAGAAGAGCTGCAGTAGTGAGATCCCCTGTGACACACAGCTCAGGGAAATGATTCACAGTACCCTCTATCCTCTGACATGTCTTGAGGGCTGAATCTCCCTTTGATCTGCACCCTTTTGTCTGCAGTGCCCTAAGGGAAAGCCTAGAGCACCATGCACAGCTCAGATCAGACTGGGCTGATCACTATGGGACACTGGGGAACAGGAGAGTGGCTAAGCCTAGAAATGAGTCTCTGATACACAACAAGGGAAAAAGCAGCCCCAGAGATCACTGACATTGCTTCAACACCAGGAAAATGACACCTGTGACATGTGAGCCAAGCAGCAGAGAGGCAGAGGCTCACTGCTCTCCTTTCAGCTGCTCAGGTTATGCTCCTGCCCACCTTTGAATAAATGGTGACATTTATCCAAGCCAGGCGCCGGCTCAGGTGGTTGAGCTTCTCAGAGAAGACCTTTTGGCTCTTCAGCAGTTCCTCATGGATGTCTCTCCTCTGAAAAGAGTGCAGAGATGTGAGGGCAGATGTCACTGCCATTTATAGCATTCTTTTTCAATGCTGAACAAACAATGCAAAAGCGTGAACCACCTTGGGGCTAGCTGGGGAGCACTGGTGGGGGGAAAGGGGTCAGTAGCTTTTCTGTGGAGGGAGTGGGAATCAGTGCTATAAAAAGCACTTATGAGTCTCAGCTGAAGCCCACAAGGCCTGATGCAGATGCTGGTACAGTTGGGCAGCAGGACTTCACCCTGCCAGAGAAGGAAGCTGGAATCTGGTAAGAGCTGGGAATCCAGAGACACTCACCCTCTTTGGGCAGCGGCTGATTTTTTCCTCTGTGTCTTTCAGTGCCATGGCATATTCATTCACATCATCTGACACACCAACCATCTGAAAAGCAGCAGATTTCAGCAGTAAATAAGGCTTTTTCCCCCCTAAACATACAAGCACGCAACCAGAACTCCAGTGGAGGTTGGCAGAAGGACAGGGCACACACAGTCACTAAATAAGCAGAAACCAGAGTCTGTGTACAAGCATGGGCATTGGGGCAATGGATTCCTGCACAGCATGTGCCACTTACCTTCCCAAGCTGCTGGTGGACACTGAGGTTGTACATCATCACTATCCCATCCAGGACTTCCAGGAGGGAGTTCTCAGTGATGGGCTGGTCTGGCTCCTCCGGGGGTCTGCCCAGTAAGAGACCATCGTTTCCATGGGTGCCTTCAACTGCAATGCATTCCCAAGACAGGAAAGGAGTTCTTAGCAAGGCATTTTGGCACCTCAGCTTCTGCCTGCTCCTCTCTAAAGCCAAAGCCCTGCTGTGCCTCTGTAACATGGAGATTCTTCCCAGCCCATGGGATTCACTAGATACCACACTACCACAGCATTCTCATCTTGCTGCCTCCATCAGGCTGACCTGTCAGATCTGTTCAGACTGACCCAAGTCATTCAAATTCCACTTGCTCAAGCCCTGTACATGCTTCAGAGGCCTGCCTGGTCCACCCAAACAGTAACAAGTGCTGCTGCAAGCACTGTTACTGTTTAGGTGGACCAAGCAAGCCTGTCTTCCGAGCAAGTGTGGCTACAGCTGCCTCTGAACTGCCTTCCTACAAAGTCTCACTGTATTTGGAGGAACCAAGGCAGCATCTCCTTACACACAGAGGATGAAAACATCACCAGTGTCATGCTCAGGATGGCAAAGGGCATCAGCACGCCCTGGGAAGGGGCAGGAGCAATGCTGGCAGTAAGGAGATTGCTTCCTCTGGGGAGCTGGAGGATGCCATTCTGGCAGGGCAGGGCCCAGCTGTGGCACAGCAGCAGCCAGCAGTACTCACTGTCCTCCCGTGTGCGCTGCTCTGCACGCAGTGACAGCACTTTGATCTTCTCCAGGGCTCCCAGGGGGCGCCGCGGGTTCATCAGGCTCACGGCTGCCGTGCTCAGGAACCGGTTGGCCCGGCCCAGGGTGGGGGAGCTGAGCCAGGCAGGCCTGGCAAGAGCTCCACCGATGGCCAGGGCGGCAGAGGGGCGCTGGGACTGGAAGGAAATGAAGGGAGAAACAGTTCCAGCTGTGCTTGGCTGCCTGCTGCTCTTCCCTTGACCCTGCAAGGACCTTGGCAGAGATGCACAGTGGCCACTGGAAGATGAGCAGGCAGGGCAGCAATGGGTAAGTGCTTCCTCCAAGGGCACATGCCAGGCACAAACAGCAGACCTGCTCTGTGCACAGTTGTCTTGCACCTTTCCAAATGCAAGTACCAAGAGCTGCCATGGAGGGGAGGCAGCACATTCAGATCAGTGGTAGTGAGAGAGCAGAGCACAGAAAATTTTGCTGCTCAAACTTGGTGCAGCCAGGACCTCACTGATCTCCAGTGACTCTCATCCAAGTGCAGATGTTTACCTGGTTGCCCACAGACTGGTAACAGTCCTGGCCCAATCCTGCCTTGCTGTAAAGTAAAACCTTTCCAGCCAGAGGCCCAACTTGCTGCCCCAGCATCAGGGCCCCTGCAGGTGAATAACCCAACTCACCTGTGCTGCTGATGTTGCTGATTCCTCATCTTCATCAAGATCATCCATAGTCACTGCCTGCAGCTCTGCAGGGTCGATCAGGATGTTGGCTTTTGCAGCCAGGTCATCTGCACAGAGCACACCAAAGCAGAGATGAATGCAGGAGTCACTCTTCTCTTACCATGAGGAAGACTCATCCTCTTTCCTGCTTCTCAGCAGTAGAGAAGCAGCCAGAAATGTTGGATGCACTATCAGAACAAGCTCACCTGTCCCAAGCTTCCTTACAAGGAACAGATCTACCCTTACAAAAAGAACAGAGACCAAGCAGCAGCAGCAACAGTGCTGCCCTCCCAGGACCCATTTCAGCTCCTGGTCCTACCAGCTACAAATAGGATAACTGAGGAACCAGGAGACAAGGGCCAAACTGGACTAGGGCAGGATTGGCAACTCTCTGCCTGAGACCATATTTTAAGCCTCCAGCTCTTCAATGCTGTCCCATGATGCGTCCCTAAGTCACCAGGACTGAGACTCACACCCAGAGGAAGCCTATGCTGATGGCTACACTGTACAAAGCCTGAAGAATGTGTTCTTTAGTCCATGGCTCTGTCTTTACAGCTGGCCAGGACACCTTGGTAAGAAACCAGAGGAGATAATGTGGCTCTCAAGCTAAGTAATCTAATCTTGAACAGCCAGGGATCAACGTGAGACAGAGAAAATTGTCCTCATCTTGCAAACACACTGGGGAAGGAGAAGAGACATCTGAGCCAAAGGCAAGCACCTTTGGCTCAGAGGTGAGACAAGCCAAGTCCAAGGGAATGCCAAAGGGTTTCTGATTGTGCACAAGGCAGGCTTTGGGAGCCCAGTGCCAGAGGAGTGTGCTGCACACAAACACACAGCTGCAGTAGGTACACAGGGCTGCTCCTCCCTGCCCAGTACTAGAGGATATTCCCAGACTCTTCCCTTCCTCCAACTGCCACATGCCCAATTCAGGAATACAAGCAGTAAACTGTTAAAGGACACTCCACCTAAGAGGTGTGGTGTCTTCTTCAAAGTAATTGGAATCTCATTAAAATTCAAGTTTCTTCTCCCTGAATTTAATCAAAATTCATTACCCACAGCTCCCTGCTTGGAATGTCTTGCATGAATTCCACCCAAGACCTGGATTCAGGTATTGGCAATGAGAGCACTTACCTTTCAGAGTCTTCTTAAGATGAGACAAAAGACCTCCAAGTCGCTGAAGGTCAAAATAATCCACCTTCCCATTATAGAAGAGTTGAGGAGGGACATAGGCCTCTAAAACAGAGGAGGAGATGTGTTTTTTTCCATGCAAAGGATGCACAAAGTCATGTAAGGGCTCCAAAAGCAGACCCCAGGACCCACAGCTAGGACTAACATTTAGGAACAACTTTCACTGTAATAAAAGCACAGGCCATTAAGGCAGAGGTGGTTTCCACAATGGAGCAAGCATTAGATCCATGCAGAAAGAGGAGCAACCAATGGTTATCAACTAGAGTGCCAGCACTTCCTCCCTCCAGCCACAGTCACGGGGCAAACTGGATCATCAGACACCTTGGCAGCTCTCCCCCTGGCTACTCCAGCTCTGCCACTTCGTCCCACAGGGACAGTAAGGCACTCACTGAGTCTAGAGAAAAGGTCAGCCTAAAGTAAGGAGAGGGAATACCAATGGGGTCTAAGGGTGGGAAAACAACTGGCACTGCTTTAGTTTCCCCTTATTTCCACAGTTTGGGAACTCCAAAATCAGATAAATATCTTCCCCAAAACTCTGCCTGATGGATCACTGAGCTGCCCTTCCACAGCCCCACAGACAATAGTGGACTCTGCTCCAGAGCAGATGGGGGAATAGCAAACAGTCCAGGTGTCCTTCTGCAAGTCTCACATCTGGATGTTGACTGCAACAGATCTGCACACAGGAACTCCCCGAGGTGACAGAAGGCTCAGGCACTCATTAGAGACATAACATTTCCAACATCCTGGAAAGCACTGCCAAGAGGCAAACCTTGTCCTAACCACAGGAAAGCCTGCAAAGCCTCTCCCCCAGGCCTCACCTTCACTGCTCAGGGCACCTGGGGTCTTTGCTTTGTGGCCATCCCAGAAGTAGCGCAGGGCAGCGATGAGCCGGTGCAGGAAGCACACCATGTACTCTGGGGGGCACAGCACAGCCAGGTTCTAGGGCAAGAATGAGAGCCCAGCATCAGGCCAGGTGTGAAAGTGCATCTCAGGCCAAAGGGCTACATGGAGCAGGCAGAAACTTTTGTGTACTCAGCCTTGCTAGCATCTCTAGCTTACAGCTCTGGCAGAGAGCCCAGACCTGATGGTGGGCAGCAGTTTCCACCTCTGGGACACCTCTGTCACTGGTCTGACAGAGGATGAGGGATAACACACAATCCATCATGAAAGATGGGGATGAACACAGGGATGCAGGTGAAGAAAGGGTTTCCTACACAGTGGATGCCTGCCTCCCAAAGCCTCAGGCCAACAGCCTGACCCAGGGCCAGAGGCACAATTGTCACCCAGGAGTGAGGAGGATGCCAAAGCCAGCAGCCCCACAGCCACACTCCCTGAGGGGCTATAGGAGGATATTCAGCTCCCACCTAAGATTCCCCAAGGACCACTTTCCTATAAATCACTGCACAGGACTTACCTAACTTGCCTGGTTTCTAGCCTCAGATCTCCCCCTCCTCATTCCCTGTCATATCTACACCTCAGTGGATCAACTACTGGCAGCAGCCTGGCCAGAAGGGCAGAGTTCCCAGCCTGAAGGTGCAGAAAGCTCCCAGGGTCAGACTTGCAGGAAGGCTAGCCCTCTCACTTACCCCTCTGTTGCTGGCGTTTTCCTGAAGAAACTTGCGGAATTTGTTTAGGAAGATGTACCTGGAGGCTTCCCCCTGGCAGAAGAAAAAAAATCAGGTGGTAAATCTAGGATTTACAAAGCACATCACATGAAGATATTGTCCCAAAAGACCCACAGAGTGCTTACCCCTCCTCTGTCCTTATTGTTCAGCAGCAACTTCAGAATCTGAACCTGGAGACCTTCCACCACTAAAAGGGGGACACAAATCTGCCATCAGAAAACCAGCACTGGAGAGCAACTCCCCCTCTTAACCCCAGCTGCAGTACCCTGTCCTCAGGAGAAAGGTTCCCTCCCCAGCACAGGGGGCCCAGGAAGAACCAGTGACAGCAGAAAGCCAATCCCACCACTGAGAATTTTCTCCTCCACTACCTAGCAGGAAATTCACTCATAGCTAAAAACCAATGCAGAGGTTTGCTCCTGCCCCATCCTGGGGGGCTGCAGTGGGGTCCCATCAGAACAGAGCATGGCTGGCCCCCACCTCTGCACCACAGCCTGTCCTGGCTGTACTTCACATAGTGAATAGGATTTAGAAAGCCCCTGGCTGCACAAAAAGTGTGGGATCTTGGCAACTTCCCTCCCTCCCTCCCCACAAACCTTCAATGCGCTTCTTGAGCCGCTGGCAGCCTCTCTCATACGCCCGACGCCTCAGCCTCTCCTCAGCACTCTCCTCCTTCACCTCCTTACTCTCCTTGCCCTGGATGGGGCACAGACACTGATTAGCAGGAGAGCAATGCACAAGGAAAATATCTTGCCAGAGATTCCCTCAAACAATGCAAAATGGAGAGCAGAGACTCCCTGAAACAATGTGCCAGTGTGTGACTGCAGCTGGCAGGACACCTAAACAGGTCTCCTCCAGCCTTGTAATGAGTAATGGCAGGAGATCTTTTGAGGACACCCCAATCAATTCCTTAAATACTTTGAGGTTCCCTTCCAAATCTGTTGCCACAGAAATCTGTCCCCCCTCCCCTGGGTGAGCATCACACCTCAAACATACTCTCTAAGGGGACAAAAAAGATGACAGGGGAATGGAAAAGCTCCAACTCTCAAACTGTAGGACCCACCAGTGCTAACACAGCTGGAAATAGGGGCCACCCAACTTCCTCAGCCAGAAAAAGATGCAAATGGCAGGCAAGAACATTTCCTCAGCCTCCTGGGTGGAAGTGCCTGTACTCACCTCCTTGGTGAAGCGGTTTGGCCACCACGTGGTGGGAATGAGCTCCTGCAGACCTGCCTCCTCCACACGCAGAGGGCTCTTGATGTAGAAGAACACAACGGAACGGAGCACGTCGAAGCTGTGCTGGAGTTAAAGCAAGCACAGAAGCTGCACTGGGAGAAGGGACAGGGCATGTCTCCAGAGCTGTAGTGACAGATTCCTTTCCAAACTATCATTGCAAGATCCAGAGGCCTCTGGAGAAGCCCCACACAGCTGTCACAGCAGCTGCACAAATGCTACCACAGGGCTGGACTGCTCTGAAAGTGGTTTTGCTCTAGGGATATTAGAGGTCAGTCAGGTAGAAATGAGCTCCTGTGTGTTACCAGGATGTGAACTATACAACACTGCTGCCTGCCCTCAAAGCATTTGTAGGAAATGGTGTCAGGCAGAGGAGATCTGAGAAATGAACTCTCAAGACAAGGTGGCTTCTGCCTCCCTGGACCTACAGGTCCTTGAAGTGTCCTCGGCTGCATTACTGAGGGAAGGGAAAACTGAGACAGGAGGAGACACAAAGGATACAGAACATTGCTGAGTAGGTATTTCCTAGATTTCTCATGCTTCAGGACTGCAATGGTGAGCCGGAGGTAGTGGATCTAGGAAAACAGGAGAAGCAAAAGTGACTCCATCTGCAGAACATACAACTCTCCAAAGGCTACAGTGTGACAAAACTGCCATCTTTGGATCAAACAACTACAGGATCCCAAACATCATGTACCTTTGGACATGGGGACATAACAGAAGCTGGCTAGTCACAGATTCCTGGAATTCAGAAGTGCAAACTCACTTGTAATCCCAGGTCTGGGATGATGGGAGAGAACCTGTAAGCCCGCAGCAGGGACATCAGGAGCTGCTTGAGGCACTCATGCACTTCATACTCCTGAGAAAATAAGAAACACATTTAAGAACAACAGCAAGGAGTCAGGAACAGCTATAGCTCCCAGACTGAGATCTTGGAAGGAAGCATTCATTTCTGAACTGAAAAAGCAGGTGCTCTGAACCCACAGTGTCCCTCTGACTCCACAGGAGAGAGTCCAAGCAGAAGCTGGTGTCAGTGCTTTGCTAAAGGGAAACAAGCTTCTGCAGGAAGTCCAACCCACAAGTCACCTACAAAAAGCCAAAGTCCCAGGCCCTGTTTGTTGGGCAGTCACCAGTTCTCTTATTCCCTGACTCTACCCAAGATACAGTGTTGGTACAACTAACCAGAAGAGAAAGAAGTAAGTCTTGGGTAAATGTGATGAGAGAAGAGTTGTCTGTTTGAATTCAACTCATAGCCAACCAGCAGGATGAGAGCCAACTCCTCCACAAACACAGCAGTGCTACCAGAGGGTCCAGTTTCACTGCTAAGATGGTGGGCCTGAAGGAGTCATGATATTTTTCTATTAAACTTCTCATGGCAGCTGGCTGGGCCAGGGCCCACATCTGTAAACTGTTACCCCAAAGGGCAGATGTGCTGTCTCCAAGCAGATCCCTGGCAGGGCCTGGCTCTGTGTAACCACCCAAGCACTCCAGCAGCAGCAGCAGCAGCTTCCCCTCAAACATGTGTCCCAGGAAGGAGTAAGCTCATCCAGCATGGACAGGAAGGGAAGTTGGAGGAGGCAGTGCTGGAGATGGTGAGTGCACTGCACACCTCTACCCTAGTCCCACACACTCTGATCCATCTCTTCAGCACACGGCAGCACTTGAGACCTCCACAGTCAAATACACAGTACTAACAATCAGAAGATTATTCTTATTGATAAATGTGATGTTTCCAGAAACAGGAAGTTATTCACCATCATCAGTTCCTTTAGCAGTAGGAGAAGCTTAGAAATGTCTGGTTAACTCATTGCCAGTGTCTGCATTCAACCCTCAGTGCCTGGGTGTGCAGCAGCAGCCAGATGAGCTAATTGAGAGGGTGGTCTACCACAAAGAAAAAAGAAGAGAGAGACACTGAACACTACCAGCATTTTGTAGGGCAGGCTCCTGTCCTCAGCATCTCCCAGGGATCCCTAGGGAGGAAGCAGCACCCTGGCAACTCACCTCCATCAGAAGCCACATGAGATCCAGCAGCTGCTGAATGAGGGGGTGGGCCTCCACTGCCCCTCCTCGCTCCAGGATGCTCAGCAGGAAGGTCATGAGCACATCCTCCACCAGGTACACCTTGCACTGCAGACAGAGAGGCAGGTCAATGTTCCTCCATGGCACAGTCACTTCCCAGCAGAAGCTGAGGATTACTTTGCTTGCAAGAGCAGTAACAAGCACTACAGAACCTGGCAATGGGCAGGCAAAACTCACCATAAGAGGGGAGAAATAATTGAAGATGTGAGCTAATGTAATCAATACTGTGGGTTCTCCCTGCAGCTGCCACATGGATGTGTCTTTCTCCACCAGCTTCCCCTCCTGCAATGACAAACCCAGAGAGACACATAGCTTGGATCCAGCCCAATCCACCTGTACACCAACAACTGAATGAACCACATGCCAGGAGCAGCCCTGCTGCTGTCCCATGCCTGACTGCACCAGAAACCTTGAACATGGGAATTCAGAATGCCAAAGAAGCCAGGCCTATTCCTCTGGAAGGCTGTAGTGCAGTCCAGATGTCACTATCAACCACATGCAGGCACTTTGACAATGTTCTAAAAAAAGGCTCTAGTTTACATGATAATTTGTAAATGGGAACACCTCCAGAGGAAGAGAACTAGCAAATCAGGCCTTCATTTGAGCCAAGACCATAGCATATGGCATTCCCTATGCTTTGGGCATCAACAGATCATCCCTCATCCTAGTGGAAAACAGTGTTTCCAGCAAACAGTGCCACAGCCAAAACAATCCTCAAGGCAAACCTGCCAGAATTCCATCACATTACTGAACAGGACATCAGTAAAAAGCTTAGGATATGAACAAACTCATTTCAAGGGTGCGAAATCAAATGCAGCAGTTGTGACCCTGACACACATCACTTCTTGAATATTGGCAATGAAACTTCATAGGACTGAGAACAACAAAGCCCAGCATGACTTAATTTAAGTCCTGGAACTACCAGGAAGGCCATTTTGCAAGCCAGAGAGCTCCAGGGACACACATGCCCCATGCAAGCATTCAGACTCCAGGTGCATGGAAACATCTGAGCTGGCAGCACGTGCCAGGGAGAGCAGAACCCCCTTTTCCAGCATGGTGCCCTCAGATGCACCCCCTGATGCCAGCCTACCGTCACATCTATTCCAATATGGATCACATTCTTCAGGTAGCCCAGCAGCTTCCGAGCCTTCAGCAGGTCTGCCACAGGAGGATCCTGCAGGGGCCGGTAACCTTCCACTGGATAAGTAGGGAGTGTTAAGGGAAAATGCAATCTGATCCTTTTGGGACTCCTTTTGTCTGTGCAAGGAAAAGACTCTGTCTGCTTTACTTTGTACCCAGTCCCAGTTCAAACCTTCTACACGGATGATAAGCCACAAGCTCTCATCTCCACTTCCTCCATGCTGCAAGCAGAAAGTCTTTCACTTCTGCTCAGTGTGAAATACTTTTTTCATCAGAAAGACCAACTGGAGCTCCCACTACAGCCATCAACAGGCACAGTCAGGACTGCTCTGACAGGAGCTCCAGGCTTCAGCATTCACACAGCAACAGGCAAAACTAATACCGTGTCAGAAGTTCCATATGGCTGGGAAGTAAAAGAGATGAGTGACCAAAAGGCTCAGCAGCACATCAGCATTAGGGTTTCCAAAACTGCTCAGCCAGAATTTTGCAGGATCTGAGTGTCTGGGAGCAGGCAGCTCCCAGTTGTAGAGCAGCTGCTGTCTCAGAGCTGAAAGCAACTCTTATTTCAGAAACTTGTGTTGGTATCCTGTAGTTCTGCTTCAGCTAAGGAGGTATTTGGCTCTTCTCTCCCTGACTCAGCTCTGCACACAAGTGCTGACAGCAGAAAGTGAACTGCAGTCAGGTGTGTATATTCTACAGCCTCCAAAGATGGTCTCAGGACAGGCTCTTCCCCCTTCAGGGCTCCTCTCCCCACACTTAAAGGATATCGGAGCGGACGGCTTCCGAAGTTAAAAGCCACAGACTCTTTGAAGGAGAGGCTGATGGCAGGGAAATAGGCCATTCCAGCACCCCTCGTGATGTTATCAAAGGCAGTTCCCAGAGATATGCCATTCCTGAGAGAAGGAAAACCCACAAGGTTTCAGTCACAGCAGGAGGGGTGTGAGGTCAGCTGGGCAACACAGATATCAGCTTGCCAACACGGACACACCCATCAGTCATGCCTCCTGTCATTCCTAACCTGGCACACATGCAAATGTCACAGCTCTGCTGAGTGACAGCCACAGGAAGCACAGGGTCACTTCCATTTTCATACCAGCATGGGAAGGCACTGGGGTCTACACAACATGCAGAGCCCACTCAGCTTCAAGGGCAACCCAGATCTGTGAGATAACTAAAGCAGCAGGACATTTTAAAGCATATGATTTTTTGGCCTCATCTATTTGATGTTGGTGGCAATCAAGGATAATGCTTTCAATCTACTCCTCCATAAAAGATGACACCAACCATCTAACAGTTTTTAATTGCAACTGACTTGCTGCAGGCCAGGGCTAGAGAACAATTCTCATTGTGCGTGGGAGCTGGAAACTGGAGATTTATCAACCTTTTCACAGCTCCTTGTGAATTTAGGACAGGCAAGATCTTACACTGACTACAAAAGCAATCAATTAAAACCAAGTGTGGCATTAAACATCACAAGAGATGCCCTTCCCTCTAAAATCCTGGCAAACTTTACAAAGATTTTGTAGCTTGAACATCTTCCTGCCAAATGTTTTCAACTAAACTGAACTGGGACCCAATACCCTATTCAGATGGTTTCTGAACACAAGACAGAGAAACAAAGGCCACAACTACCAAGGAACATAAAGGGGAGAGAGCAGAAATAGGGCACAGCAACCTTTCTGTTACACACAGACATAAACAAAGCAGGGAATGGGACAAAGATGCTTACAAGCAGAAAGCAATGGTGCCCTCATCAAGGTCTATCAGACAGCTGACGATGTCTCCTGCTGCCCAGGACTGCAGGAAAGGGAGAGAAGAGGTTAAACATATATTTCCAGGGTTTTCCCACATCACAAGAAAGACTGCAACCCAACCAACCCCTTGTGATTCAGGGTTAAAAAAGAGAGAGTTCCTTCTCCCAGCAGCTCACATCATTTTCAGGCACTTCTAAAGCCTGATTTGGATCTTTTTCCCCTCTGGCAGTAGGAATGTACATTTATCCCAATAATACACCATGCTCTGATGTACTACAGAGAAGCAGAGCCTCCCAGGGACCAACAGCAGCATTGTGCTGGCAATCAGTCTGCTAAACAAAGCCAGCACGTCCAGCACCCCTAAAGTGCAGACAAGTGCTGGCACACAGCCTGAAGCAGGGAGAAAGGCTTGAGGGCACTTCACAAGGCCCAGCAGACCCAGTGAGCAGAAGGAGTCACCTGTGCTCCATCCCCGGGGCACAGCTACTCACCTTGCCATAGTTTGTGGTAGTCACGTTCCACTTGCGCACCCTGTTCCCATCGTAGGCATAGGAATCTGGCGTGTCCCCAACGCCCTCCTGCACCAAAGCATCAAAGAGCAGACTCAGAGCAGGCACAGAGGATTCCTCTCACTGCAAGAGAACCTTTAAGGGAAGGACTAGTAGACAGGGAGAGGAGCTGACAGCACACATGCTCTGCCTGGGAAAAATCCTTACTCTAGGAATGAATCCAGTGGCCTGTGATCTTTGGTTCAGAGAAATGCACCACTCCCTACTTATTTTGGGGTCAGAAGAGTACTGGCATCTGACACTTCTCATTTCTATCAAAGCAGCCCCCTGGGATGCCCATCACTTCCCCTCTCACATACTGCAGAGTGACAAATTAGTGAAATTCTGCAGCTGACATCTCTTTGCAGCACCAAACATCCCACCCAGATGAAACAACATCTCACCCTCCCCTGGGCAAAAAGAGCCCTGTAGCAGCAGCTGCTGAGGCCCATCCCAAGGGACAGGCTGCCAGCACTGCAGACACACACACTTTCTGGGGAAGATACCAGTTGAAAGTCAATATCTATCAATTCTACGTGCAGCAAGAGCATTTCAACACACTCAGCATAGGCTTTCCCACTGAGCACCCCTCTGTGGACACAGACCAGAGAGTCTCGTAAAGACTCTTAAAATAGCAAGCCTGGCATTTTGTGTGTGTGTGTGGCATTTCTGGTGTGAATGCCAGCAGGGCACAGCACCAATGCAATGCTCTACACTGACCAAAAAAGCAGAGGAGGAGCATCCCCCAGAGTAGCTATACTACCTCCTGATTAAATCTGCAGTTGAGAGTACACCAGCCAATCTGCATGAGTCCCTGGGAGGAGATGAGCACCTCATAAATCCATTTCCCTGAAAGAAAAAGAGAAAGAGATGCCACACAGTGAATTCTTGTCCCCTGGCTTGTTGTTAGAGAAGCTGAACCTGAAACTGTTCCCACAGAAATATATGTGGCACATAAAAGAGTTTAAGGACATCCCCAGGATTCCCCTCCCACCTCTTTATTCTGGCATCACACAATTCCCCATCCTTCTCATTCCTTGGAGAAGTTCAGTGAATGAACCAGGGAAGAGGGTGCTCAAGATCTGGAACATATTCCAGATTTCCTGAGCTCTCCAGCTGTCTAATGCCCCATACACTCCTTCCAGGATCTTTTCTTAAAGCAGCACTGGTTTATATCCTTACCTTTATACACACATGTCGTGGCCCTGATGGACCCAAAGTTACTGTGGCCAATCACCTGGACCAACAAACAAAAGATATTTTAATGTCAGGCAAAAAGAGAGGCTTCTTCAGTCCTTTCCATTCCCTCTGTCCCTGCCATACCAAAGCAAGATGGAGAGCTATTCACAAGGACAGCATAGGGACAAAAAGGGACATCCTCCCCACCCCAGCAGCTGTACTTGGAGCCAGCTGGCCCCAGGGAATCATTCAGGTTCTTCCCACAGCTCATCTGTACTTGATAAACCCCAGTGAAGCACCCAGCATGGCAGCAGTACAAGGACAACATGGTGACAGACAGGTTCCCAGTGAACTGGCACAAAAGTGATTATGATATGGGACAGATATATGAATGCTGGACAAGTTAGAACAAAACTACAGATTCCAGGTGTCCAGACCAAAGGCCAGGACTGGCAGGTAACATGGTGCCTAGGAACTGAGCTGTGTTAAATCCTGACTCGCTATCTTGGGACAGACCACGAAGAGGAAATGAAAGCAGGAACAAGGAATTCACAGGCAAGTCAGTCCAATCCACTCTGGGGGTCAATTCTAGGTACAGCCAAAGTTACCCACAGCAGGTGGTTAAAGGGAAAGGGGAGACCAGGGCAGCCTGATTTGTTAGAGGCTAAAAAGCAGGCATAGATTAAGGGGAAATCAGCTCAAGAGCAGGGGATGTGTTTGCTCATGAAGGGGTGAAAGGAATGTAGAAATTACTGAAGTAGGAAAGAGTTAAATCCCAGTGGATTCTTTCAGCTGACTTTTTGCAAGGGGAACATCAGCCAAGGAGCAAGCAGGTAATTAGTGGAAACAAAGGAGAAAGGAAAGCCTCAGCTTCAGTCTCTTTCCAGCCTTTCAAGAAGACCAGAAGGAAGGAAGAGGCAGCCTGCTGGAGGGAGGGACAGGAAGGCTGGCTGCTTAGCCAAGTGAGCCCCTGGGCCAGGGTAGTCCTTTCACATCCTCACAGCCCACTCAGACCTTGCTGACACTTAGTAGCACTGCTAGATTTTCTCCCAGGAGAGCTCACTTCCTCCAGGATCCTGCACCTTACAGGCAAACTCCATTTACACATGCTGCAAAGCCACTGACAGGATCTACTACAAAGAACAAACCAAGAAGGCCCAAGTGCTTTTAGTCCCACAAAATAATTTTCTGCTGTGTCCAGCAACACACTCACCCCAAGTAAGTCATCATCGACCAGCAGGAGCCCCTCAAAGCCGCTGGTGTGGTCCAAAACCACAGTGGAGGGACCGAGCCGGCCCTCTGCCACCTGATCTGAAACAAGAGTTGCAGAAAACCTGTTGGGGAGAGTTGTGCAGGATTGAACAGCTCACCCACTGGGTACCTCTAGCCAGACTGCAACAGCACCTGGATTCTGCTACAGGGGAGGAAGATTATGATAGTGTTGCCTATGTTGGACCCTGAGAAACTCAGAAAAGGAGAGAGATTTAAAAGGAAGTCTTCACAGCAACTCAGTTGTGCAGCATTCAGGACACATTAAGTTTTCCACATCACCTGAAAATTTTACTTTGACAAAATTCAAAGGCTAAACTCAGTGCCAAATGTTTGGCCAACATGTCACACTTTGATTGCAGCCAGCAAGAAAAATTTGGCTTTCTAGGAGGGGAGCAAGGCTGTATCTTGCCACATCCTGATTCACTCAGAGAAACAATGGCAGTAAGAACACAGGGAACAGCCTGAGGCCCAAAGTGAATACCTGCAGTGGAGACCAGCATGCAGTAATTGTCAACAAGAGTCTGCACCTCTCACTGATGAGAACACTGCACACTCCTGGTCAAAGCAATGGCTCTGCAAATCATTATCAGTAAAATATCCCCAAAACTGCTTTTCCAGACATTTTAGCCTGGAAATCTGCCTCCATCTGCACACAAACCTGCTGCAAGGCTGGCTGATGAGCCCCTCACAGGCAGGATTTAAAAGCACAATAAATTAAGAGCACAGGGAGGCACAACAGCACTCACTCAGAAATGCCTATCATGATACAACTTGTCCTTCCCAATGAAGCAGCACAAGCAAGAAGCACAAATTGGACAGGCAGTATCTCCTACCTCTGCTGTCTTCAGAGCCATTCTCCTCTGCCAGCAATCTCTCAAGGTGCTCCTGCAGGTTCTGGAACGTCAGGTGCTTCCTAGGGAATAAACACACAGCAGCTCTTACAAAAAACTTTGTCTTCAATATTTCAAGAGTTGCAGCCTAGACCAGTGTCCTATGCTGAGACATGAGCCAGGAAGTTCTGTCATTGATCTGTTTCATGTCATGAATCTAAGGAATTTGTTGCCCATTGTGTTGGGACAATGAATGAAGGAGGGACCAAACACAGCACAAACAAGCCAAGTAGTTAACAAAGAATCTTACAGTCCTCAGTCTGCTCAGGAGTGTTTTGTGGCAGTAAGAAAACTGTGGTACAAGGCAGCAAGATACCAGCTGTGCTACCAATAACTATGGACATGACTTTGCTGCAATCAGCATCATACAAACACGGCCTAAGTCAGGATTCATTTTTCCCCAAAGTATTTTGCAATACAAAAGAAGAGAGAGGACCACAGCAGCAGCTGTAGCAGTTCAGACAAAGGTCAGGCTAGTCCAGCATCTTCTCTCTCTGAAACAGCTAAAACCATTTTGTTTTCATACTGAAAACTCTCATGGACCCCCTTTGGGCCACTGTTCTAGAGAACTTACTGCCCTTCCTTGGTTCTCTCCTTTCAAGGATAGTTCACTTAGCTGATCTTTGCACAACAGTCTCCTTTTACTGTGAGAACCACTAGTTGTTCCTATCCCTGCTTCCCACTTCCAAAGCCATCTGGGAAACAACTTTTCACTTCTCCAGGATTAGGGATTTCCCTCTCACCCTAATGGTGAGAGACACTGTGAAAGCCTGATGGGTGTGAAGATGCACAGAAGTGAAATCAAAGAATCAGCTTTGGTTGGCAAGGGTGGCTTCAGCAAAGCTGCTTAATTAGCACTGGCACGAAGGAGGAGTTGTGGAAGGAGAGTGGAAGAGCATGAGGCAGGCAGAGAGATGTCTGCAGTGAGCTCTTCTATAAAGAATTCAGGCCTCTGAAGGCAAGATGTCATACCATAAAAGTTGCTCTCTGAAGGCAAGATGTCATACCATAAAAGTTGCTCCCTTATGGCAAATGTTATTTCCAAGACCTCTTTGATTGCTACTGGGCTTTCTACCAAGTAGCCACGTTCAGGGAGAAAGGGTGGAAGGCAGGAAAAAAGAGAGACCAGTCCAACAAACTATCAGTTCTGTGCATTCAAGTCATTAATCACCAGACAAAGAAATCAGAAATATTGAAAACCAAAAAGCTCAGGCAGATGGAGTGTTCCAAGGCTTTCTGGCAGGAGAGCTCGTGGTAAAGTAACATGACCCACTTTGCCTCCCCCGCACCATCACCCCGGCTCACCAAGAGCCAGAGGGCCAAGAACTATTTATAGCAGCTCTGAGCTCACGTTGGAGCTGGCAGTCCTAAGTATAGCCTTGGAATGTGACCCCAGCCATGCTGCAGCACTGCCAGCCAGCAGGAGCACAGGCCTGCCTCACTCTGCCACACTCCTACCTGCCCTGAGCCTGCCTGACTTGCCTCTGGCAAAAGAGATGCAGGGAATTCTTTTCATCCAACACTACAGGTTTCTGGGATTAAAAGGTGGAGGAGAAGTGAAAATAAATAGGAAAAAAGCAGTCACTAAACAGGAATTTTGTGTTTCTCTTCCTGTAGTGACTTCTAATTAAAGTACCAGCAGTTCCACAGCCTGGAAAATGTATGGAATTGCATGGGTCAGTAACAGTCTTGCCTTTAGGTTACAGGGCATTATTTTTAATTCCTGCACCTGACACATGTGCATTTTGCACTTCCTTACAAGCAAAGGGGGAACAGGAACAACCAGGTGAATGCCTACTTATTTCAAAAATATTGCCTAGTGTGGAGACATATGGGATTTTTCATGCAAAAAAGAATCCTTCCTCACAAGCCCTGCAGTTTGGAAAAGCCATTAAAAGAGCAGACTCAGAGTTGTTTCTGTAACATGGAGCTGCTGTGTTTTTAACAAAGATCACTGTGTGGCACTAAAAGATCTTTCCTTTCACACAGTGCTGTTTATCTGGAGGTGGCATCACTGGCCACCTGGGCAGTGAGAAGTCTGATACCTGTAAGCAGCTGCAGGCTGGTTCCCATCAGCACTGGTAAAGACTCGGTGCAGGTAATCATTCAGCAGCCTGCTGTTCACAATCCCTTGGGAGAAACAGAAAGGAAATGAGCTTACAGAGTCTGGGGGAAACTCAAACATGAATTTCATGTACAAGCAAGAAACTGGTAACTATGGGTAAATTATGTTCATGTTTGCTGATCAACATAATGGAAAATGCAGCTTCAAGCAGTCATTCATCACCTCACTGTCCTCACTAGCAGAACCAGAGTCCAGCATTATTGGGTGCATCTCCCCAAAAAAGACTCTTTCCAATTTGAGCTGCTCTGCCATAGCAACTGGGAGCCTATAAATTGCTCCACACAGGTGGAAGTGCATCCTCAGGAATCCTGCTGTGCTACTTCCTGCTGTGCTAAAGTAACTCCAAAAGCTGAAAGCAGGGATCCAATTTCATTTAAAAAAAAATCTTAACACTACTGCAATTCCTGGTGTCCTATTCATACCCAGGATGTCTCTTAACCACATAAAAGATGCTGAGATGGAAAGGCTGCAGGAGCAGCTCACCTCATGTAACCCAGAACCCTCTTTAATGATGTGTGCCTCACCTTCACTAAACAACCCTCAGTGTCACACTGATGCAGCATTCCTTGTTTCTGAGTGCAACAGTGCCCTCAAATGCCAGGTTTGTGGTCTCATAAGGACACTTGTGCTGGATTGGTGACGCCAAGAAAAAAACCAGACTGCCTGGCAGGTAGCAGAATTTCCCAGAAAAGGATTCCTTTGAGAATTTGACATCCTGGAAGGGGAACTCCCTAAATCAGATGGCAGGCAGGCAACAAAACATTCCCCAGCCTTATGAGGCAGGGCTGTGTGCTGAAGAAAAGGCTCTGTGACCTGAGTTTCTGGAGTCATTAGTACTGCAGGAATGTCCCATCTAAAATCTCATCTCACTTTGAGGATTTACTCCATTTCAGCCCCCCTACACCTCACACTACCGAGGTAACTGCAGCTGGAAGGCAGCTGATCTCAAGCAAGGCAAGGGATGCTCCTGGATCCACAGTGCTCCTGTTCCCACAGGGCAGGTACAGGACCCTACCTGTGACCTTGGACTTCTCTGGCTCAGTGCTCAGCCTGTAATTCTTCCTTGAGAAAGCAGTCCCAGCACCTCTCGACGTCATTCTTCACAGGCACCGCTTCCAGAGCAGACATAAGATGGGCAGACGCCTAGAACAAACCCTTCTGGGGAGGATGCTGCCTTTAGACTTCTCCCTTTCTTGGAGGCTGGTTTACCTGAATTAAACAACAGGGATAAGCCAAAAAATAGCCACAGTCCTTGCATGTCCCAATGACATTACACAAGAGCCCCAAACCAACTACCTGCTGACCCTGCTCTCAGTCCCACTGCTGTCCAACACTCCAGGCAGCCACACAAACCCCACTCCAAAGAAAGACACAGGCACAACCAAGCCAGAAACACAGGCAACCTTCACCCCAAGCCTGGGCCAGAAGCACTGGGCCAAGCCACCCCACTGCCAAACACCGCTGAGGGGGAACCGCGCCGCACTGCTGCTCGTGTCCTGACAAACACTTCTGCCTTTCCCTCCTGCTCTGTACTCTTTAGGACAGCAACATGGGCCTGGTTAATCTCCTGTTTAGCAGGTGTTTAGATTATTCCACTACTCAAAACAAAGAGAGAGGAAAAAGGAATGAGACAAATGCAGATGGACTGGGCTACAATAGAATATCACTGACTACAAAGTGAAAGACCCAGAGACACGGGGACAAAAGCAGACACAGGTAATATACAATAGTGTTTACAAGTGAAAATCTACCATGAGACTACAGATTCAGGAACCTTCTAGAATCACTAGAATGCTATCAGAGCTGACATGTGCCAGGACAAAAAGAATACATTCAAGTGGCTAGTTCCATCCAGCTTCCAAATGTTTGGCTATACCCCTCTCCTGCTTCCAACTGTTCCAATAGCCAACCCTCACTAGAAGACTCTCCCTGGACATCCATCTGTCAAAGCACTTTATGACACAGAGCAACAGGAAGATGCAACAGGAGCAAAGACTGCAGGAATTAAATGCTTGTTGGCAATCTCATGCAGAGCAGAAACTAAGGTGAACCCAAGAAAAGTTAGTGACTCCAGAAAAGGAGTGCCAATTGACATAAATACCACATGAGCTTCAGCTAGACTTGGGAAAGGGTTTCCTAAAACCCCTTTCCTCAGGACCACCCCAGCACTCAGCAGTGGAGCAACACTGCCTGGCCTCCCTCCTGCAGCACTGCTGAGCAAAATAGCGGGAACAAAGCAAAAACCAGCCTGGATCAAAGGCCCTGAATGATGCGTCAGGAACTCAAAACAAGAGATAAAACAATAATGAGAAACTGATAGTTTACTACTAAAGCAGAGCAGACAGCACAATGTGTACTATGCTAAAAGTACTCGACACATGACGTGACTTCAGCTCTGTCAGAACAAGTTAAAAACACCCGAGGGCAGTCAGGAGTGCCCATGGCTCTCCTAAAGGCAGCCACTCTGGTAAGCAGCACTGCTGAAACAGCCTGAATGCCCAAGGCAGGGCATGCACTGGCACCATATGAGATGCAGGGCTGGCACTGCTACAATGCCAGGGTGTTTGCACAGCTGGAGCAGATGTTGCTTTCAACAGGTCTGGGAAAGGGCAGAGCAGGGGGACACACACACATCTGCCCCATGTGCGATTCACAGAAGCAAAGACGCCCTGCTCTGAGCCTGGCCCCCTGAACTCCCTTCTCTGGGCAAGAGCAAGCAGCTTCCAGCAGCAGGGCAGAACACACAGCACAGGAGCAGCCAGAGCTGAAGTGGAGGCGACTGGAGGCAGGCGAGGAGGCCGAGAAGCCAGGCCGGCCAACACAACTTTGTGTGGCAGCTGCCGGCCGAGCCCTGGGACTCGCAGCAGGCGAAGGGAAACAGCAGAGCCCGGCGCGGATCACAGAACTGCCCTGCCCTCATCCCAGCCGTGGGTCCCCGTGGCACCCCAACCTGCGGGCACCCCAGCCCACAAGCACCGGGCAGCACTGCCGTGCTCACACCCAGCAGCCTGCCCCAGAACCGGACTCCCCCCGCAGCCAGCGGCGCCCCGTAACCCAGAGCCAGCCCTAGAGCGGGCGGCACTGCCGGCAGCCACAGACACCCCCAAACCCGGAAGGGCTCTCCGTGCCCACGAACACCCCAAAGCCGAGAACCCCCTACACCTGCCTACGAGCCGTGAGGCGCGGCGGCCACCCCCCGATCGGGCGCCTCCCGCACAGCCGGACGCCACTCCCCGAGCCGGCCGTGGCCCGAGCCCCCCGCGGCCCCGGGGGAGCCCCCGCGCTGCCGGCACCGGGCCCCGCGGCCGCCGCACTCACCGCCGGCCCGGCCGCGCCGCCGCCGCCGCCGCTACGGCGACCCGCGAGGGCCATGGCGGGCGGGCGGGACGCGTTGCCGGGAGACGGGCGGGACTCTCTCCGCGCTCGGGCAGGGCCGGGCCGCGGTGCGCTGCCCCGGGGAAGGAGCGGCGGCAGAGACCCCTCGGTGCTTGTGTGAACTTCTCTGGAGGAAACCGAGCAGGGTCGGGGCCGCCGAGACGCGAGACTCTCGGCACGGAGGTGGGCAAGCGGCCAAGGCCAGCCCGCACGAGGGAGGCCCGGGCCGGCGCTGCCCACACTCAGGGAGACAACGACCCTGTGGGCCAGAGCTGCACCTGCCCTCGGAGAGAGAGCAGGAGGAGGGAGCCGACACATGAGCGTGGGGCCTCTCAGTGCGCTTTATTGTGCCTGTGGAGTGGGATCAGTGTACTGGGGCACTGCCCACAGCAGGTCCTGTGGCGGTGTCCCGGCTGGCTGTGGGGATTCTGGGTCCAGCATTGCAAATGGGAGCAGCCTTGGATCCACAAGGGCCCAGGGAGCATCTGGACTGGAGCGTCTGACACTTTCAAGATAGAAACATAGGTTCACAAAATGATTTGGGCTGTAAGGAATCTGAAAAAGAATCTAATTCCACCTCCCTGCCATGGGCAGGGACGCCTCCCATGAGACCAGGCTGCTCCAAACCCCATCCAGTCTGGCCTTGAACACTTCCATGGATGGAGCAGTCACAGCTTCTCTGGGCAAATTGTGCCAGGGCCCCCACAGCTCGCTGGTACCCAGCTCCAGCAGCCTCAGCACCACCAGCCAGCTACCATCAGGGTCCTCTTGTGTCTCCCCAGATCCAGAAAATGCCAGCACCCCTGGACCCGTGTGGATCCAAGGCTGCTCCAGCCTGCAGCGTTGGCCCAGAATCCCCACAGGCAGCCCAGATGCCACTGCAGGACCTGCCATGCACAGTGCCCCAGTTCTGGCCCTGACCCCACTTCACCAGCACAATAAAATGCACTGGAGGCTCTCTCAGGCCTGACAAAAGTGTCTGGCCATAGGACCACTGGGAACAAAATGCTCTATGTCCTGAAGTTTGACCTTGTGTGGCTTCTCCTTGCTTTTAAACCCAGCCCTCTCACAGGAGACTCATCAAAATGTAAAGGTTTCTGCCTGAGAAACAATAACATTGCAGTCCTTCACTCTCCTAAGGTATTATCACAACACCACACAATTCAGTCACTCTTTCCATCTTAACACCAGACCCTGGGGCACAGTGGAGATGTAGACTGGCTGAACAATTCACTTCTGGAAAGCAACAGAATTTCTCCACTTCTGTCAATGTTTACTTGTGTGCAAATATGACAAAAATCTACTTGATACAGTTCTTGAACTCACATACAACCTTCAGGTCAGGTATGAAAAATAATCCACAATTCACACATGCATTTGGTTATAGCATTGGTGGAGCTCAAGAAATAGCCTTTTCCTAGAAACTACCTTGGGAAAGCTCTTGAACTTGGCAGATCTTCCTTCTAGTCACAAGTCTGGACTAACCCAAGATTCTGGCGTACACTGCATTGTTATCTAAGACATGGTCAAGAAACTGTCCTGACTCTTCAACTGGATCCAAACAGACTGAAGAATTTACCTGAAATGGAGAAGGGATTCTGTGTGGAAGAGGCCTGCTCCAGCTTCTGGATTGCTGACAATTTACCTCTGCCAGTGCTCCCAAGTCACCTCCTAACACACCTGAGCTTCCTCTCCTGTCAGTGAGAGTTTCTGCAGTATGGGAGGAAGCAGGTAGGGTAGGGGTGACTGAAACCTCTCCTTGAGACACCTTCTGGAAGGCCTGTGAGGATGTCTTGTGAAGGAAAAAAGGCAACCAGAGGGAAGTATAGAGCAGAGGGCATTTACCCTCAGAAGCTTACTGAGAAGGGTACTGCTTCATCAGTCCTGGTGTTCTTTAGCAACAGTGCTGTAGCACAGCTTTTGATCCAGAGGCATGAGCAGTCCCTAGGGGAAGGGAGACCAGGCTATGGGCTCGGGTGGAGTGCCCAGGCAGCTGGAATGTTTCCTCAGCCAGCATCAGAGTCCACTAGGGAACCTGCCTGGACAACAACCAGACAATGGCTCAGGTACAACCAGAATAGGGAAAAGGAATGTGAAATCCAGCCTTGAAGAATTCAGTTCTGAAATGCAATTCAGGATCAGGATAGAAACCTGGACTTCCCAGAAGTCCTACAATACTAGGTGTGTGACACTGCTGGGAGTGACTGCTTCATTCAGCTCCTGCCTTTAGAGTGTTCCCAGAGATCCTCTTTTACCAACCACCTTGCAAGCCAAACTCTGGTGCTTGGGATTTTCTCACCAGCCTTTCTGTATTTTGCTTGGCCTTCCAAGGCTGGGGCATGACATAACTCCATTAGGTAGATGCTGACAGAAGTGATTCATTCAGGGAACAAGCACCTTGGCAAGCTTGGATGTGGCACTTGGTGCCATGGTCTTGTTATAAACGGGAGCACACTCCCACAGCTAAAGTGATTTCAGCTTTTATTATAAGGCCTAAAGCTTGGAGGGTCGAGCAGGAGTGTTCCTGATGAGTGAGGATGCTGCAGAGCCGGTGCTGGATCTTCCTTTCTTGAGCAGAGATGTTCCAGATGTTCCAGGTGGAGCAGCACACGATCCCACTGGCTCGGATGCCCCCTTTTTATACTGTTTTTTGTTCCTTTGGATTGGTTTATTTTTGGATCCTTCATTTGCACGAAGGTTTAAGGCGCTCGATTGGGCCATTACAGCTCTGTCCAGGCTGGCTTGGAGGGTGATGCACTTTACTTAGGTGTAATACGGTACACTGAGTACCGTATTTCTTATACCTACTCTTTAACCGCTTTTACAATATAATAACTAAACTTTTTAACAGTACATGCTTAGCAATTATGAACTATTTTACAACAGTTTCTAACCTATTTTTGACAGTCTGGTTGACATGGTGGTGATCAGTCACAGGTTGGACTCGATGATCTTCAGAGGTCCTTTCCACCCTGAATGGTTCCATGATACTGCGGTGAGGTGTCCCCTCAGGGAGAAAGAAGCCTTCAGTTGGTACTGCAGCAGCCGCGCTGGGGAACGGGAGCCGCAGCCGGGGAACGGGGAACAGGGAACTGAGATCGGGGGTCGGGCACCGCCTCAGCGCTCTCCCGTGCCGGGGCCGCCCCTTCCCTGCAGCCCCCGGGGCGCGGCCGCCCTCCCGCCGCTGTGTCGGGGCGTGCTCGGCCTCTGCCTCCTCTTCCTGCTGGCCGCTGGTGAGCGCGGGATGGTGCGGGAGCGGCGAGCGGGGGTGCCCCGGTGCTCAGGGGGGGTTTGGGGGCTCCGGCGTCGCTTTCGGAAGCGGTGATCACATTCCCCGGGGAGGCCCGGCCGAAGCCCCCGGCGTGGGGAGCCCCAGGCTGCGAGCTCGGCCCCCTCAGCTCTGCCGCCCGTGCCGGGGCGGGGACTGAGGAACGCGTGATTTTGGGGGCTGAGGAACCTTGGTGTTAGGGGCTGAGGAACGCGTGGTTTTGGGATCTGTGGAACCGTGATTTTGGGAACTGTGTTTTGGGGGCTGCGGAACCGTGTTTCGTGAGGCCGTGGAATCGTGTTCTGGGGGCTGTGGAGCCGCGGTGTTGGGGGCACGTGGTCCCGGCGGCGGGAGGTGCCCACACGCGCTCAGCTGTTTTGGCGCGCATTTGGGTTCGTCGAAGGAAAAGTTCTGCTGAGGGAAAAGTTCTGCTGAAGTTCCGTGGGTTTGTTTTGAGCCGTGGTGTCTGCCAGCAGTGGCCTGATGATAGGGGCTGCTGGTAACTAAGGTGAGGTAATGATGTAGTGAAGTGGCTGCGGGTTATTCTTGAAGCATCCAATCAAAAACCTTCACCTTTTCACCCCCGATACAGTAACTTCTTCCCATTTACTGAAAGATAGTATAAACACTTAAGTGCTTAGTGATGATATCATATAAAAAGCATGCTTGCGTAAACTTGTTTGATGATTGTGTTCATTCATCAAATGCTGTTATTGATTATCGGGTTTTTTTTGCAGCAGCCCTATTGGTTGCTGATTTGTTATTGTGCTTAGAGGATGGGCCGTGTGGTCTTCCCCAGTTTTGTCATTAGAAAAAGCGGATGTGATCACAGAACTTAGCTGGTGGGGTCTCAGAGAAGGAGAAGCACTCTTTGTATTTTATATATCAGTGGCATCACTTGATCAGAGAGATCAAATTCTGCCCAAACCTGTGCAGAAAAGTTGCCTGTGATACACAAGAAGACATTTGACTTGGTCAGAGTAATCCAGGATCACAGTTTGTTCGGGGGCTGAGCTGAAATCAGTGTGGCTGACATTGTCAAAGTTTTATCTGTAAGTACTTACTTATCTGTAAGTATTTCAAGGTTTGAGCACCAGAAGAAGGATTCCTTAAGCTGACTCACCACCAAGGTGCTATAGCTGTAACTGTGTGCAAGCTGCCCTTGAATAAATAGGGGTGGAAGTTAGTGCTTATTGCAGTGATTGGGGACTGGAAGGGAAGAGTCTGGCAGCTCTGCTCTTGAGATGGAACTTGGTCAGTTTAAAGGTTTTGTGTGGTACTGATGGTATGAAATCATCACACTGATGCCCTGCGGGATAGGAGGAACCCCTCAGTAACCAGATTGTGTTGGGTTGGATGAGGGCTGTTCTCAGGTAATTCAAATAATCGAACCATCAGAAGACCGACTGGGGGAAAAAGTGCCATCAGTTGATGAGCTGGAGAATTCAGTCAGTTGAGGAAGTCTCATGGATGCCACAGCTGATGGAAGAAGAGAGGAACAAAGCAGAGGCACCAGATTATTCTTTTGTGTGCTGGGCCCTGGTTGGCTCAGCTCAGCCACCTGAGAGCTGGCCTCGGCCTTTGGTTTTGCTCGCTACTTTATTGTGCTGAAGTAGTACAGTTGAGAGATGAAGGGAGGAATTTTGTTGGCTGCCCTGCTGTGTAATTTCACAAAGTATTTTGGAGTTGGTTTAGCTACCTGCCATTTCCTTGTTAGGGACAGAGGAAGGAGGGAGGAGTCAGGTGTCATTAGGTGTCTGCAGAAAAAAAAATTGATCGACCACGTGTAAGCATATGTAAAGCTGTAAAATGTACTGCGCTTTTATATAAACAAAGTTCCTCTTTGTTTCTATTTAATGAACCTCCATATTGAAACCCCTAGAAGATTTTCTTCTTTTTATCATTGGCTGTGATGCCTAAATATTTTTAGCTTTTATGTATTTTTCATGTATTTGTAACATTGTAGGCTGTTTGTACAAAGTTTAACTTGTAGTACTTTTCCTGTCCTCCTTCATAGTATACCAAACCCTTACTAATACATTCTTGAAATACATTCTGTTTAGTCTTGCCTTTAGTGTAGCAAGGACACTTTGTTTTGCAGCCTGTGTTGTAGACACAGTAAAGTGTAGGGCTGAAAAAGATTGAGGGGAAGCTCCAATGGGGCAGAACCCAGGGGGAAATTACCTAACCAACTGCTCTTCTTACTGGACAGTATTTGTAGGTACACTAATCAATCTTAGCAAAACTGTAGAAATACTGTATTGTGTGTGCATATCACCATATTGTGCTCTATTAAGGCTGTCAATTGAAGACTTGCATTTATATTATCATTTTAACGCTGTTTGGAAAAGTTTTGTGTTTTATTCCAGGCAACAGTATTCAGGTATTTTTTGATGCTGGAGGGTGAAGACTGAATTTTCAGATGTTCAAGTCAGTTTACATACTGTCTTTGCCTCTTTTTGTTTGCTTTCTCTGAACAACTACACCTAAAGGAATTTGAGTTTTTGGATGGAGTGTGGTTTAGGAGCAAGATATCAGGCTATGTCTTGATAGGAAGGAAAATGATGAATAGAAACCAGCTGACTGCAGAATTTGTCACTGAAAAATGAAGTAATACCCTTCTTGGGAAATGACTTTGCTTAAGCTTTGGGAAGTATTTTTTTGTGGCAGTTAAAAGCTTTTAATTTGCCATTCTTATGGTGCAGTTCCTCAGGCTTGGGAGGGCAAGGACAGAGATAACAGGCAGTCTCTTAAGGAGTGTGTCAGCCCAATGCAGTTCTGAGGTGTGGGATGTTCCCTAAGGGATCCATCCTGGTACATCCCCATTGATTACCACTGGAGCTGCACCAGGTGATGCTTGCAGTGGGAATGCTGCTGGACTGATTTTAGTTCTAAGAATCTGTTGTATGATATCTCTGTTTTCTGCAATGGATTATCAGGATTAGGATTTTCTGTGAAGTAAGCAAAGCAACAGGTACAAACAACCAAGTCACAGGGAAATCCAAACCTACAGTGAACACAGTGGTGTTGCATCTTTTCCATCAAGTCAAATCTCTAGGAAAATGTAACATTTTATTCTAACTGATTTTCGGGCCTTTTGGTATTTTTAACATTTTTGGCAACTCATGTTGCTCTTTGAGTCTTTACAATAATTTGGTAGCTTCTATCAGATACAGTGAAGAAAGTAACAGCAGCATCTCATATTTTTGTGCAGTTTAGTGCTTATGCCTGTGTGAACATTTGGATAGAGGTGCTTAGTGAAGATGAGCTGCTCTGCGTGTCTGACGTGAGTATTTGCCTCTACTATACACAAAAGGAAATTCTTGGTTTGTAAGACCTGACCCAAGTACTTTCAGCATATTTAAATGTTAATTTAGGTGATCTGATTGGGATGAGGAAAAGACTTTGTATGATTATTCCTTTACTTACTAACAGTTGGTTTGTAACTCTTCTCAGTTCTGGGTGAGGATTGTCAGGCATATATTTTGTTATTTTGGTGAGGAACAACTTGCACAATCCTGTCCTGATTTCTGCTGTAGATCTTGTCTGGATCGACACTGCTGCTCTAATGTATTCCTGAAATTTGATGAACAAAAATTCCAGTGCAATCAGCTTAATGAAAGTTATTGAGGCAAAGTGAATGTATACTACACATTGCAATTCTGTCATCAAATTATAAAAACATAGTGTTTAATGGTTAAATCTTCCTAAAGGACCTTTCTCTTCTAGATCTCTATCAGGGATCTACATTAATGCTTGTTACTTAACTGTAAAAAGGGAACAATGAGCTGGATAAATTAATGCATAAACTGATGTGTGTCTTCTTGATAATTTTCAAATACTTTGTTTAATTTTTCTGAAGGTCTCCTGATGCAGAAGACCCTCTGGAAGCTTTAAAGAATCTTGCCGAGAAAATTAGGTAAACTGCATCCACCAACTGGTTGGGATGAAGCTTTAATATGATTTTGTTTTTACCTTTGTGGGAGGGCTTCAAGGCCTGATACAATATGCATTGATGCTTGTTAAAATGATTGTTGTGTCAGTATTACCATATCATGTGGAAAGTCCTTGTTATTGAAAGCTTAACTTCCCACTTTAGGATGCTCAAGGACACCAGAAAGGTACCACTGGTACCTGCTCCGGATGGGGAATGTTACCAAGGGAAAGGCATCCCAAAGAGCAGAGAGGACAGGCTCTAAAACCCCCTTTTGTGGAGTTATTACTGTAGTCACAGAGTGGGTAATGTGGAAAATTGCCAGGCTTGCTGTGGAGAATGAACGAGGCTGGTTGAGCTCACACCTGAGCTGAGCCACTTGCTTGTCTTGCCCCTGGCTCAGGCAGGGCTTAACCACTGCAGGGTGTCTGGGGTGAAACGCTGGCCTGAGCTCCATGTTGTTGTCTCTGTGGAGCACAGCAGCCACATCCCTGCAGGGAAGGTGAGCATCACTCCCCTTACCCAGGCAAAGAGCACTTGTTCAAAGTACAGAGCTGCTCCTTGCAGGCCATGGTGATGTGAGTTGGAGTGTGGGAGCAAAGACTGTCAGAGATCCTTTAGCCAGCTGGAGGACACTGTGACACTGAAATGTCACACTTTGGTTCAGTTTGACTGAAGGTAGCAGAAACCCTCTTAAAATTGGTGTTTGGTTTTCTCCATGTAGAGCATGAGCATATGGCCCCACTTGGTGGACAAATTGCTGTGCTTGCTCCTCTCTCCTCCCCAGAGCAGGGATGCCTGTCAGAGCATACCTGAGTGAAACTAAGCGTAGTTAGTGGAGAAGGTGAGCTTAGTAAAAAGCTGTATTTGTTGATTTTTGTTGTTAATCACTGACTAACTTTAGCTACTTAGGGCTAATGCAGTAAATGCATTTATCTACAGCTGCTGCAAATCTATGTATGGTTTATTTGGTTTTGGATGTTGCAAAACTGCCTTGGAACAGTGCTGTCAGGCTATTGTCAAATCCATACTTTTAGCACCAGAGGCAACAAAAAGAATCTCTTCTTTTAGTGTACATTACCTTTCATAGGCACTTGAAACTTGGCTAGGCAACTTTAATAAGTAATAAATTCCATTTTTTGACATGAATTCTCTTGTTACAGGATCTCTGAGTCGGACATATTTCAGGATCCTGATTTGGACTTTGGCCCCGGGTAAGCCATGCAAGCTTTTAAAATGGGATTTGTGTAGAGATTCTTCATTGTGTAATCAGGACATGTGGACCTGGTGGTGCTAGGTTAACAGTTGGATTCAGTGATCTTAAAGATCTCTTCCAGCCTAAACAATTCCATGATTCTGTGCTGCTAGAATACAAAAATGGAAATACTACTTTGTGTCTTAAGAGTGTGGAGCCCTCAAAATCCGTGTGTGTGTTGGAAGCAGAGACATGAGGAAGAAGGTGGATGTTGCTATTTAGAACATAACAGTCTCTGTATATGATAACCTGCATCCTCTCTGCTGAACAGAAGGTTGGAGCATTGCAGAGTCACAGATATTGGCTGGAAGGACTCTGAGATCCAGTCACCCTCTGCAAGGCAGGCACTGGAGCAGGACACAAGTTCCAGTGTGACTTGAATGTCTCCAGAGGGGACACCCCACTCACTCCCTGGGCAGCCTCTTCCAGGACTCTGCCATTCTTAACATAAAAAACTTCTTCCTCACAATGAGGTGGAACATCCTCTGTTTTAGTTTACTTCTCTGTGCTTTGTACTCTTAGAAAATCCACAGTGGCTCTGGAAGAAAATCTGCTTTTGTTTGAAGTACCTCCTTGGTGTTCTAGCATCTTTTGCAGTTTCTATCAATATTTCTCCATCTCTTTCAATCTTGGGAAGAAGTAAATTCCTTTAAGCCTATATTGGTGATGACAGGAAAAATGTGTCAGTTTTTCACAGTGCAGAAGATGATGAAGGGAGGGCAGGGATTAATCACAGAATGTTACAGGGTTGGAATGGACATTAAGGATGATGTATTATTCCCTGCCGTGGCCAGGGACACGTGTCCCACTTACTGAGGGCCTATCCAGCCTGGCTTGAACACTGCCGGGATCGGGGCATCCACAGCTTCCATTAGCAACCTGTTCTAGTGCATCACCACCCTGACAGTAAAAACTTCCTTCCTTAGCCAACCTAAATCTCCCCTCTTTCAATCTGTACCCATTCCTCCCTGTGCTGTCACTCCAGTTCCTGACAAAGAGCCCCTCTCCTGTTCCCTGTAGCTCCTTCAGAAAGTGCCGGCAGGTGTCCACACGAGCTTCTCCTCTCCGGGCTGAGCAGCCCCAGCTCTCCCAGCCTGTCTCCTTATCAACATCGTGCACATCTTATCAGCACTCCTGGACTCGCTCCAGCACTCCCTGGCCTTGCAATGCCGGGCAGTGCCGGAGCTCTGGCTCTCGGATGCCTCCGGGCAGCTTTGGGCGCTGGGGATCGCGGCGGTGCCGGGGCTCCCCTTTAAGGGGCGGTGCGGGCGCCGTGACGTGCGCGGGGCCGGGCGGCGGGCGCGGGGCCGGCGGCGGCGGCGAGCATGGGGTAAGCGGCGGGGCTCGGGGCTCGGGACGGGACCGACAGCTGCACAGGGAGCCCGCCCGGCCTTCCCGGGACCTCCGGCAGAGCGGGCTCGGTAGCGGCTGCCAGCGGGGCCGCGCTGTGTTAGTCCGGGCACATCCTCACCGGGGGAGGAAGGAGCCGCGCTAAAGGCGATGGGCACGGGCATGGGGCTGTGAATGGGGCACGGGGATGTCTTGGAGCCTTGGTGTCTTCGACAGAGAGGAGGATTTAACGTAACAAATATTTTGGAGGAGGGATGCCCCTTCTCAGCTAGGCTGATCTTGTGTCTTCAGATGTGTGGTTCCAGTACAGCCTTATCTTGAAGTCTGCTTGCTCTTGTAAATGACAGAAAAAAGCATTTAGGAAGGAGCAGATAAATTGTTTTAATTATCTTTGTTTTTAGCTGTGGAATGTTTTAAAAGACAACCGTGGATGTCTCAGCTTAAAAAGAGACATTTCTTCTTCCTTCTCTTTTCCTTTTCAATTACATTGCAGCTTTGAAAAATTAGTGTTGTGCAAAGGCCTCGATCTGACATCAAACTTCTTGTGAGGCAATTTTATTAGAAAGGTGGTAATTACTCATAGGAATACTGTCCTTTAAAAGCCATCTGGATATGACTCTGAAGGAAAACCATGTTAGAACTTTCCAAAATGACTTATGACTGAGCTGTCCCATTTAGGGTGTTTCAGTACTGGGAATTTCAGTGAGTGGCACTGTCTGTGACTACAACCAGTGGGACACCAAGTAGTTTTTGTTTGGTTACAGACAGTGCCTGGGATTTGGTGTTGTGTATGTTGAGGTTTCTGTGCTTTTTTAACCAAGTAGTAAGCTGAATTCCTTCTGGAGAGCTGTACTGCTTCCTTGCCTGCAAGGTATACTCCACCCTCTCTCTCTCAGTGCCAATTTTTTTAAAAAGGCAGGTTTTGCCTTGTTTCTTGATGACTATGTTAGTTTAATTCTTCACTGTGGTGAGAGAAGGGCTGATGTCAGAATATTTCTTTGTATCTCCAACAAGATGAGCGTTCTCTTTGAACAGTTTGTAACATGACAGGAAACAAAAAGGGCAACTTCCTTTAGTGCCCTGTTCTCTCTTAGGAGTTACAAATACTACCTTTGACACTGCCCTTGAGCAGGAGGTGATGTTTTCCTGGCCTTTTGGGTCAGAAAGTGTTTGGTTCCCCATTCTTGCATCAGGCTGATTTCTAGATCGAGTTGCCACCCTGGCACCCTGCTCACAAATCCTGTCTTGTTAAGAGAACTTCCCCTTTCTGAGGGTGAGTTACAGACTACCTGTGGACTTGCCACTGGACTCTGTGGTCTGGGTGTTTCTTCTCCCTGCTTGGAAATCCTGCCACAATTACGCCCTAATTCTAAGGACAGGGTTAGGGAAGGGCTACTGGTGGAATGTTTGTTCTTTGGTTTCATGCCTGGCAGAGCAATTTCTAGTTTGTCTGGACTTTTGCTTATTTTGCTGTGTTTATTCTGAGGTCTTCTGCAGAAGTGCAAGCAAAGCACCAGCTTTCAATAGGTTCCTTTTTAGTATCATCCTTTGATATTAATGTCTTTCAGTATTTATATTGAGTATCAGGTGCTGTTGAGGCAGGTGTGCATTTTGGGCATTTCACATTGCAAGTGGTCCATATGCTGTAATCTTTGGACATTTCAAAGACAGTAAATTACACTCCATTAGAGTGTGTTAATGATGCACTTCTAAGTACTTGAAAGCATTTTGCTTCCCAGAATGCTGCATTTGGAAGCAAATGGAAGCATTCTAGGAAAAGTATAAAAGTCAGGATTAACTCAGATTCAGGCCTTTTATTTTGTTGATCAGTCCTTAAAGATCATGTGGAGCTTTTAGGTCAGGGTGTAGGCACAGGTTTCATAGTGCTGAACTTTATACATTTGTCACCATTTTTCCTTGACCATAAGTGATTTTTCCAATTTCTCCTGCTAGTGAATGTGTTGTGGCAAAGGTTTACTGGAAGATATTTCAGGATTTTCCCCCCCATTTTAATTGGATTACTGAGTTTTCCCCTGCTTTACTCTGCTTTCAAAGATGGATTGTGAGTAGTAAGGTTAATTTAGTTGGTTTCCCCTTTTCATTCTGCTGTACGTAGTATTCTCATTTTGGGAAACTGTGGAAAAAGCAGAGCACTGATTCACCAGGTCAGAACTTGTTATTATTTTCATTGGTAGTGTGATTACTTAGCCTTGGTATGCCGATTTTCCAATAGTGACCCTTACTGGAAAAGGAAATTAGATGACTCATATCCACAATTCAACTAATTGTGAAGTATTTGAGTGTTTAAGGAGGTGGAGCAGTTCAGAACATCTGTATCAGTTCCAGAAGAAAATAATGTCGTTGGGGCAGCTGATACTGGAAACAAAACCTCACATTGTCTGTGTACACAGTTAATTTGTGAATCTCTGTGTCTGAATGAATTTCTGCCTGTAAGTTACAGCAGGTTGTGTAACAGGTACAGTAATGCCTGAGGCAAGGCTGTTCCTCCTTATGAGAAGGGGGGGCAGAATTTCCATTTTCCTGGGAAGCTTTGGCCAGCAGAGACAGACCAGCCCTGCTGGGTGGGGATGTGCTCATTTGGGGTTTGAGCCATGTTGTCTTGTGGCTTCCTTGTCCTTTGGTGATACAGAGAAAATCCATGCCTGGTTGGAATGTGGCATCTACAAGAGGCTGCTACATGCTAACATGGCAAACCCAGCTCTTTGTAACAGTGAAAGATGTGATTATCCTGGTTTTCTATGTCTGGTTTAGATATTTTCAAGCCCATATTTTCTCCACAGACAAGGTCAAAAATGATATTGAACTATGCCCTGATTCTTCTCCCCTGCTATCACACTATCAGGGACTCCAGTTTAAACTTTCTGGTATATTTGGATATTCCAGGATCTGTAATAGGTAAGAAAGTAAATAATGAAGATAATTACAGAATCACAGAATTGTTAGGGTTGGAAGGAAGCTCTGGAGATCATCCAGTCCAATCCCCCTCCAAGGCAGGGTCACCTGGAGCAGGGTACACAGGAATGTGTCCAGGTGGGTGTGGAAGGTTTCCAGAGGGAACACTCCATGAAAATTGGGAAAAAGCTTGCAGAAATGTAAGCAGTCTCTGTTTAATGAGCAGAGGATTTCTTTTCCAGTGCTGGTCCTTGATATTTTCTGTAAATAAATGAGTTAAAGTGCATCCAGCCTGTTCTGTGAGGCTCGTGTTCAAGCACAGGCTAATCTCACTGAGGAACGTAAGCTTCTTGCCTGGAAACAACTGAGACTTGGATTTAAACTACTTAAAGAAATGTTTCATGCTTTTTACTAGCCTGAAGAGTAAACATCAGCTTGCACAAGTAGCAGTGGGAACTTGCATTGCCTTTGGTTTTGTGTTCAGTGTGTTCTTGGTGCAGAAACTGCCTGAAGGCGGCAGAGGGCTCTGAGCTGAGGTCTCTGCTGCTGTAGGCACTTCAGGTTTCGTTTTCTCAGAAAGCAGGCAGGAAGGAGAGGTTGAAAAATGCTGCCCTGCTGCAAGAGGCAGATGTGCATGGCTGGGTTAGTGTGCCCTGCTAACCACAGAGGGCTGGGTGACAGCAACAGCCTGAGCACACAGGGGCACAGCAAGATTGATCACTTGGATTCTGTGCAGGAGTTCATTTTCCTGTGCTTTGTGCTTCACTGACTGTAGCTACCTAGCAGGGTGGAGTGTTCCCTGTGCCTGTGGGTGTTCCTGTGCCTCTGTGTAACTCTGAAAAAACAGCAAATTTTTAACATACAAGCTGGCTCTGGAGAGAGCTTGTGCAAGAGGTTGCAGGTAGGGTAAGATCCTATAGCCCAAGAAACAGAGAATCCTTTAAAAACATGTTTCAAAGACCATGATGGCTATTTATTAGAATCTGTAAAAATTTGAGCATTTTGAGCACCAACTCTGCTTTTTCATATACTGCCATAAAAAAAGTCATGGCCTGAGGTGTAGCTGGATACATTTGCCACAGGTTGTGTTTGTAGATGTATTATGGAAGGAGGAGAATACCCTCAAATTGCCCAGCCTTTTAAAACTGCAGCTGTAGGGTCTTCTGTGAAATAAACAAATTGGTTTCATTTCAGGAAATTACCAATTGTGTAGACATTGGCCTTTTGACAGAAGCTTTGTATTCAAAACATTTTATACCATTAATTTTTGATGTGATACACCTCTGTTTTTATTAGCATGATCTCTGGCTCTCAATTCCACTGAGAAGTAAATTTAAAAACCTCCTTTTGTTTTTTTTAGGGTGTGAAAGGCACTAGTCACCAGAGTCACTTTTGTGACTCTTTGGTGAAGGTCTCATTAATAATCAATGCCATTTAAAAGAATGGTTGGCCAGATGTGACCTCTGCAATGGTCTGTTCTTGTTTGTACAGTGTTGGATTTTCCTTGATGATCCTTGTTGTGCTGACTGATATTCCAGAAGAGAAGGGGAATGTGGGGCAGGATGTCTCTTCATAGCAGTGCAGGATAATTAATTGATGTAATTCAAACTTTGCTCCTGCCTGAACACAGTATTTGGAAATTTTATATATGTGATGATAGATGAGTAATATGGGTAAGGAAGAAGGTGTGTTTCCTACAAAAGCTGGGTTATGAGGCAGGCAAAGCAGGTGGGTGTAACCCAGTCCAAACTTCCTTTTACTGCACTTCCAGTCTGTTTGGCAAGTCATACACCAGGTTTCAATTTGCCAGGAAAAAAAAACTTTAACTCTTTGGCCAAGTTAGTTTCTAATTAGTTGTTTAAATCTGCTTCTAGAATTAGTATGATACTGGCAGTAGCAAATTCATAATATTGCCATTTTTGTGGGGAAGTTTTTTTTGTAGCACTTAATTTTTTTGTTTGGAGGTTTTTTTTCAGTTAAACTTGTTCTGCTAATTCAGTTAACCATCTAAGAAAAATCCTTCCCATTGCCAAATTTGAATTTGGGTGTGGGGGTAACATCCTGTGTCCTTGAAGTGGGTGGTAGGAAGGGAACTGACTCATGTTGTTTGCCTTAAATATCTGTAATCACTCTACATTCTCTTTTTGCCACTAAAGGAAAATTTGAAATTTATTTCCCACCTGCAGAAGCAAATGCCTTTAATTCTGTTTAAGGGCAGTTTGTATGCTGAGTCCAGTAGACTGAAAATTATCTGGGGCTGCAGTGTTAATTCTTGCACTGCTGGTGAAAGACTTCAGTCCCTCTCAATGCAGCCTTGACTTTTCCCCTTGGTATGTGCATATTTTAATGCATCAGTTACTTACAGAAATTACTCTGTTTTCTACAAAGTGTACAATAATAGATTTCCTGGCAAACTTCACCAGAAAATTGTATTTTTAGGATGTATTACAAAGGGATTTATATACATAGACATATTTGGTACAAATGCACTCTTTAAGGACCAAGAAAAGATGCTTGTATACATATTCCATAATAACCTGTTGGATCAGGGTGTCAGATGTCTGAGTAAGACCACAAACTACAGGAAGTTCCCTCCCTGCCACTTTCTCTTAAAGGCTGCTTAAGAAAACGTTGTGCTAAACATGTTATTTTTAAAAAATTGAGAATTAAAAAAAAAAAATGTAAATATAATATTAAAAATAGTAGTTAGCTTAATTCCAGTAGGTCTTTGTGTATAAAATTGAGGTTTATTATTTTGGGCTTAAAGTAATCCACATCACATTCCTCTTTGCACAAACAGCTAAAGGCTCCATTCAGCACATATTTAGCAAACTTCTTCCTGTAAGGTTCTCACCTTCTCCTTTCTGTAGCACTCTGGCAATTGCAGTTTCTTGCTTCCCATGGCATTATTGTTGTTTTAGCTCGTTTCTCAGGGCAGAGCTGGGTCCCTGGGCTGTGCTCAGTTTGGGCTCTGGGGATGCAGCCCAGGGCTGTTTATGCTGCAGGTAAACAATGGGCTTGTTTTGCTGGGGCTCCCCTTGCAAACTCTCCTTTTGGGCTACCCAGAAAGAATTATGGAAAGTAGTGCTGAGTTTTAGGGTTTTTCATTTAATCTGTGTCCCTGCTAGAGCAGTTTGCAGTCAGTGATGGCTTGAGCTGGTGCTGCTCTGAGGGGTTTGTCAGAATAAAGTGAAAAAACCCTTTTCACAACATTAAGGGACTGAACCCCTTAATGTTGAACCCCTCTGAAGTGCTAATTGAGTTAACATTTGTCTGAAACACCAGACATCACAATTCCAATCCACACTTCACTGCATTGCAGAGCTCCTAAAATGACTTTGCACTTTCTGAAAGCTGCCAGTCTGATGAAACAACCAAGATTTTGCAGAATTGAAACCACGCTGCCCAGTCTCAGGCTGCCTGTTGCCTGCCACAAGAATCACTTGGAAACTTCCTGATCATGCAGAGATCCTGTTCTGGGGAGGTGGCCAAGGCTGCACCAGCAATTACTGTGATTGCTCCTGCACCAGGAGGCTTCACTCTGCTCTGGGTTCTGATTGTCTGCTTGTGCTGAAGCTCCTGGCTCTGCTAAATTAGGCTGCTCCCTCTTGCAAGTGTTAAAATCAGGCTGATGTTTCCCTGTGAGTTTGCTTTCTGAGCAATAGTAAATTATTTTCGTTTCATCTTTAGGAAAGTGATTCTTATGGTTTGAATTTTTATGCTAAAACATTCAACTGAGCAAGTGTGTTGCTAATTAAGTTGTAAAAACTAATCCCTCTGAAAGGCTCAAAAAAAAAGCCTTATTTTCCTGCTGAACTTCACAGGCAGTATGTGGCAATGGATGGCTGTGACTGAAATGTTATTTAGGCATCTCTGTCTGGGGACTTGTTTGGGCCTGCCCTACACCTGAGTCAGGGAATTCATGTGGATATTTTCCATTTCTGGGAACTGGATCCTTTTCTGGAGCACTAAGGAATGACATGCATATACTCATTTTTTTATTTTACTTTTAGGAATGGCCTAAATGATCTTTTGAAGTCTTTCCAGACCACCCTGTGTTACAGCCATAACTCACTATTTGTAAATGTTTGTTTTGAAAAGTGCCTTGCCAATGTGTTTCTCGAAGCATGGAACAAATCTTGGAATAGATTAAAACTTGCACAATAAAAAGGCTGCTTAAGCTAATTTTTCATTACTAGGTGGTCTCATTGTTAATTTGGATATTTTTTTCTCTTTTAAGACAAAATTTTTGGTGTGTCCTACTCACATGAAGGCATAGATATGTGAAAACTTCCTTTGTATCAGCTTACAAAATGGCACTGACTTAAGTGATTCAAACTGTTAAGAGTTAAAAATACATTTCTGGAATCAAAACTTTGATATTTGCTTTAAATAAACTCTACATTTTTTTTCCATTTGACTGTTCAAGATCTCCAACATGAACAAATGCCTTGAGAATTAACTTCTACAAATAGTATTATTTAGATCCTGGTCTTGGTTCTCACATTTTAATATGTCTGTTGCATTTCTGAAAGGGGTAAAATAGGCAAGTGACTCCTTTTATGTGAGCTGATAGATATAGTGAATAATTAGCTTTAAAGGTGAGTCTGAGAGACATTCTCATTACAGATACACTTCAGTGGTGAGAGGATGGGGTAGGAAGGAGAGAGGTGGTGATAGGAAAGGGCAGGGTGTTATCTCTCCATTTTTATAAATGGAATAAATCTCTCCCTATTTGCTTTTCTGTACATTTTATGAGAAGTTGTAGTTTGTCATTGCTGCAATAAAACCGCTGTTCAGTTCGATTTTGTTTTTTATGAAATCATTGGCAAAAGTTCACTTTCCTGTGAAGAGAAAGAAGCAGGAAATGTCAGTGAATGAGCTCAAGCTGTTTATAACTGGGCTTTTTTTAGCCTATGGTATATAGAATGTGGGAGTCTGGCAAGCTGGATGTGACTGACGCCAGCAGAGCCCTGCACTGCTGCTGTGGCCACCCTGGCTGCTGCACTCTGACGTTTGTTTGCAGAAGGCAGGCTCAGGTGTGCTTTTGGTTTCGTTGGCCTTTGTTTTCTCATGGTTTGTCCGGTTTTCGGCTGTTTGGATGGCCTGGAAAGGCCCGGGGTGGCCTTGGGGCAGCCGCGTTTCAAAGGACGAGAAGAGGCTTCAGTTCTTCTTTTGGTCTCTGTGTTTATTAATTGTTTATCTAAAAGATTTTCTTTCGGCCTGACAGAGCTCTGCTCAGCAGCCAGCCATGAGGACACTCCCTGCCCTCTGGGCAGTCACCTATCTTTATACCCAAAGTTACATATACAATATTTATCATTTTTCCCCAATACCTTTCACCCTTATTGCCCGGTGCACTTTTAGTAATGACCAATCCCAAAGTGCCACCATCACCACAGAAGATGGAGGAGAAGAAGAAGAAGGACAGGACACGCCCCAATTCCTCCATCTTACTTCTCTAAACCCCCCTGTACAGAAATCCTAAACCCTGTGTCTCACCCTCTAATTAACCAATCCCTTCACCATTCACCCCGGTGAAACCCTCCTGTCCTCATACAGGTGTCGTCTCCTGTGTAGGATCAAAGTCCAGCCACCAGACACTTCTGGAACATTCCAGGACTCCCGAGCCCCCCAAGGGTGCTCTCGGTGACACCTCAGTCCTGAGGTGCTGAGATCCCACAATGGTTAACCATTCAGGGGAAGGATCTGTAAGCAACAATCCCTCACGTTTCTTTTTCATTTATGTACAATGCTAATGGTAATTAAATTATCATTTAGTGTGGATATGGTTTATTACAAGTATTTTAGGGCCCTTTAGGCAGATTCAGTAGGTGAAAGCAATCAAATGAAGCAATTTTTGTCTAAGAAGGGACTTGGCACACTGCAAGGGAGTATTTATACAGCACCTGGAATATCTTGTCTCCTAAAGGTTACAAGGTTCACTGAGTATATTGAGCACCATTCTGACTTCACTTGACCATCATCCATTAGTGGCAGCCCTCCTGCACCTTTTTCAGTAGTGGGATATCACTTAAATGCTAAAGAAATGCTGGGACCAGTACTCCTTGGGCAGTAAAAAAGATATTATTACAGTAAGGTAGGGACTGACCATGCAGAAATTCCAAAAGAGTTGTCAATAAAAATACTTAGAAAAAAAATATTTTTGAAGAACTCTAGTGTGGAAAGAGAGTGTTGATGGCATGAATTACAAGTTGACAGCACTTACTGTTTTTTCTGTAAATGTCTCTATTTTATGCTGTTCTAAGACATTAGCCTGAATGAACCCAAGTACTGGCAGGAAAATTATTATTTATCACCTGCTGTGCAGTAGGTGATAAAAATGCCTGCCAGTAACCAGTTGTTGCACTCCTTAAAGAACTGAGAAGAGCTAACTCCTCTCTGTTATTTGACCTGCTGGGCTTCTCTGAACATTTATAATTTGGTCTGCAGCAATCAGACAGTGTTTCAGTGGGCAGGAGTGGATCCCAGTGTTTGCACACACAAACACAGAACTCCACCTGTACACCTGACACACCTGCACCTCAAACATGTGTCTGCATTTAACCCTTCAGAAGATGGGTGCAGAATGTCCTGTCCTTGTGTCCTGGCTGTGTCATTTTGCCAAGGAATAAGTGATCCAAATGCACAGGGTGTCTCTCACAACTTGGTGAAGATGAGGACGTGGTGTGTTGGCTTTTTAACTTTGCTTTTGTTGTGTTCCTTATTAGAGGTGGCAAATAGGAGATATCTGCTTCATTGAGCAGAAAACTTTATTAAAAACAAACAAATGGAGCCCATGGTCAGTGTTTTTGTCTGTTGATGGCCCTCAGCTTGGCTGCAGGTGGGCTTGTGCTGTTTTCTCTCCTTGTATCAGAAATTGATTTGGTTGTGAAAGATGATGGGGCTGTTCCAGTTTCCTGCTGTGCTCAGCAATTTATTATGAGTAAATATTTCTCCACTTTCTCAATTTTTCTGGTGTCTTTGATTCTGCCCAGCCTTTGCTAAAGTTCTAAGAAGTTCATTGTCTGTACAAGTGAAGAATTTTAGTTGTCTTTGTCAGCCCTAATCTCTTTCCTTGACACAATAATTTCTTAGCATAGTTCACTACAAAGAAGGTGTTTTTCCTTTTCTGGGGAAAAAACCCAAGGAAGAATCTGGAAAACTTCTTTGCTTTGTCTGTGCTGCTGTTGCTGGAGAATAGCTGTGTATAAAGGAAGCAATGTCAGCTTCCCCAGTGAGAGAGCTCTGTCAGGGTTGGTCCAAAGTGGAAACAAGAGAAAAGAAAAAGCTCTTGGCTCCTGCACAAGTATCAGAAATTGCAGTTGGCATTTCTTGTCCTGCAGTTTCTGAAGGTGTCTGTTGTTTGTCACAGGTGTTCTTGCTGTTTCCTGAGAACGTTGGAATCAGGATTGTGATTCAGTGTATGAATCCACTGAGTGCAGTTCTCTCTCTTTTCTTCCTGTCTTGAAATCACATTTGTATTTTGCTTTTTACACCAGGTTGGAAAGAAATGGGATTATTTGGATGGTGATGAGCTGGCTGTGAGCTTACTGTGCTGAAGTGAAGATAATGCTCATGAGGATGGGAGGGCACTTAAAGCTGGGTGTTTAGGAGTGGGGGTTTGGGTCAGCATCTCAAAAATGCTCTGGGCAAATAAATGGGGCAAAACATGCACGTGTTCCTCAACACATTGTTTTCACCTTTACATCCTGTGGTTGTGTTGCAGTAATCCATTTATTTTCCTGCAGTGTCTCTGACACTGTTACTTCAGGAGGCTGCAGCAGTTCCTGCTTCCTGTATCCCATTCAGTACTCCATGGTTGTATCCACAGTGCTTCACAAAATCAGGGCTCAGTCAGATACAGTTACAGTTTCATAAAGTCATTGTGTTTGACTCAAGCTTTTTCTTCTACCTTTTGCAGAAACAGAATAAAATTGATGCACCCTCTCTTAAGGTGAAAGAATGCATTTTAAATTGAGCCTATTTGTCAGTGCTCAGCTTACTAAGGGTTAAGTTGCTCTAGAAGACACTGAGGTGAGATCTTTTAAATTTGGGCTAGGGCAAAGCATTTTGCAATTCTTTTTGTTAGTTTTTTAACCTTCCAGTTAGCATCACTGATACTCAAATGCAATTTTCACTGGGTGTTTTGGTGGGTGTTTGATAGCCAAGTGAAAATTGCTGGATGCAATGGAGATGTTTTTTTCTTTAAAGCTGTTAACAGGAAACTGAGCTGGGGAAAAAAACCAAAGAGAACTCTGTAGCCAAAATCTCTACCAACAAACAAAAACAGGATGGATGTGAAAATGGCTCTCTAGTCTTCATTTTATAGCTGATTGTTCTTTAAAACTGACTTCCTGCAATTGTTCCCAAAACCAATGCATGGTGTGTTTTCTAAGAAAGAAGAGTGCTGGAGACTTTGGCTTCCATGGAAGATGGGCTTTATTGATTTCAGACAGTAGGAAACAGATAATGTCATTTAGCACTTTAAGGGGATTGTCACTGGCTTTGCTGTGATATCTTTTCTGCCCTGTGTGGTAAATAGAACTTGTAAAGCTTTGAGAGGTGACTGGTTTTGTCTGCCTCCATCATTTGGTGCTCATCACAGGAGTTAAAGCTGTTGTAATCTCTGGTCTTCCCATAATAAATGTGGGAGTTTTAGGCAGTGTTTCTGTGTCCCATAATGTAACCTGGCATACTTGCTATTGCACTAAAGTCAGGATTTCAGTTCTTCCTAACTGTGTGAAACATGGATTCTAAAATAACGGTTTACAGAGGCCAGGAATCTGTTCAGGGCTGAGATTGTCTTGAGTTTGGGACTGGGATGTCTTAGGGAATGTGGGAAGAACTTGCTGTCACCCCAACAGGTGGGGTGCTTCATTATGGGCTTGCTCTGAGCCTGTGTGTTCACACTAAAACAACAACAGTCACAGACTAAAATGAGAGGGACCAGAGACCCCTTGTCAGGGGTGGTTCAGCTCCCCTGCCTCAGCAGACCTGACCTCCCTCAGCACTGCCTTGCACAGTTGTTGGTCCAATAAGGACTGAGAGATTGGAGGTAGAGCAATGTGTTCTCTGCAGGTTTGGTTAAGGAGTGACTCTTACCAGTTCTGTGGTCTCTGTCTTGCAGTTTTGGAACCCTCATTGCCATTGGAGTTACTGTTTTTGCAGTGATTGTTGTCACTATTATTCTGTGCCTCACCTGCTCCTGTTGCTGTCTGTACAAAGCATGTCGACGACCACGCCGTGAGTAGCTCTGGATTTATTTTCTTCTTCACATCTTTGAAAAAGATTTTTTTTTTTATCCCTCCTGGAAAATTGTGTTCCTATAAGAGGTGAAAATACTCTGCTCAGAAGTTGCAATACCTAAATATTAAAAATCAGCATTTAAGCACTTCAGAATGTGAGGTTGCAGAGGGATGTTTTGGAGTATTTTCTGAGCATTTAGAAGTTCTCTTCCATCCCACTGTGTGGGGGATCTGGTGTCGCAGAGAAATGAGGACTTTTGTTGGGGTCGAGCTATTTGTCGGTGAGGGGAGACTCAGACACTCAATATGAGTGATAAGCAAATTCTGTTTATTGAAGAGAGCATCAGACACTTATACAGCGAGTAATAAGCTTATGAATATTCTGTAAGCCAAGCAATCTATTGGTTAAACTATACTATTAACTCTTCTTCATTCTTTAGGGGTTACATCTCTCTTTTCTCATGTTTCTTTCACTGTTTGTTATTACTACCACAGCTAGGCCTAAGGACACTGCTATCTGTGCAGGTGCAGGACTTGGAATTAGCCATGGTTTTGTACTTTTCCATTCTCTAGCAGCTAAATTCCCAACAATCTGGGAGTTGTTGGGGGTTTTTCTTTAGGGACCACCAGCACTAACCATGTTCCTTTTCCTTGCTGTAGCTGTGGTGACCACTGCCACCACCACCACTGTGGTTCACTCTGCCTATCCCCAGCAGCCTGCAGTGCCACCCAGCTATGCAGCAGCTCCGTACCAAGGCTACCAGCCCGTGGCTGTGCAGCCCCAGCCAGGCATGCCCGTGGCTCCCTACCCTGCCCAGTACCCTCCTCCTTACCCCACCCAGCCTGCAGGACCCCCAGCTTACCATGAAACTGTGGCAGGTAAGGCAGCACCAAGTGCTTCTCATCTCCTGAACGGCTCAGAGACAGCTGCTCTGGAGCAAATCTTCTGTTATTTACATTTATTATTGTCTATGGCTGTGTTAATACAAATGTAAACAAATTTTGTAAAGCTCAGGTTGTGGTGGATGATGTTATTCACCCTGGTGGAAATTTCCCTCTCACTGTTTCTGTGTGAAGCATTGCCAGAGGAGGTGTGAGCTGGAGCTGTATGGCAAAGTTTGGCAATGTGTAGGACTGTCAGCAGATCCAGTAGAACATTTTACTAATTCAGCTGACATTTAATATTAAAATCAAAGTCAATTAACATACATACATACATATATATGCGTACATGAGTTGGATGTTTCCACATTCCCTTTCTAATTTAGTATCTGTGAGCTCTATTCTATAGGAGCATGTAGTGACAGGACAGGGGGGAATGGATTCAAACTAAAGGACAGCAAGTTTAGATTAGTTATTATTATATATATATATATAACTGGTTATTAGATTAGTTATTAGGAAAAAATTGTTCACTGTGAGGTTTGTGAGGCCCTGGCACAAGTTGGCCAGAGAAGCTATGGACACATCAGAAGTGTCCAAGGCCAGTTTGGATGGAATCCTGAACAGCCTGGTCTCATGGAAGGTGTCCCTGCCCATGACAAAGGCATTGGAAGGAGAAGTCTGTTGACAACTTGCAGTTAGAATTATCAGAATCTTTTTTCTTCAGCTTTCCTTCTTTCACAGCATTGTTTTCATGCAGCCTTATTGTTGCAATGACTAATTCCCATTTCTGCTGGTAAGAGCTGTTCTCTGAGCAATTGGCTCCAGACTGCTCAGAGAGACCAAAACTAAACTTTTACCTGTAGGATCTTGTTCTCTTACAAACCTCACTGGTCATCCTTTTAAATAACAAAGTATAGTCCTGACTAGTAGATAATGCCCTTAGGAAGTAACTTCCAGGACAGCTTGGATATAAAATGGCTTTTCATGGTGTGAAAGATTTGCAAACAGTTAGAAATTGTACATTAATAATGTGCAAACCAGCCCCACATGTGAAAACACTGACTTGGCAGGAGTGTTGACTCTGTTTTTCTGTTATAAATGCCAAAGAAGCTGTGGGTTTGACAGGATTATGCCAAAGTGCTTTGGCTTCATCTTTTTCATATGAGGGAGCCAATAAATTAGTCATTTCACTTCTCCTGCTCTCTGGTTTCTCAGGCTGTTGGTGGTTTTTAGTTTTAAAACAGTTGTTTTGTTTTGGGTTTTTTGGATTTTTTTCTTTCTGGGAACACACCAAGGCACTTTCAGTGTTGGCAGCTGAAAATGCCTCCCAGTGAGAGTTGTTCCCTTCATTTCTCCTGCCTGTTAACCAAGGGCAGGCTGTTAATTATGTCATGGGGAGAATACCTGCTCTGCCACACAGGAGCCAAGCCCACTCACTTTACAGATCAGCACAAGATAACCACACTTGCACTTTCCAGGGATCTGCTCAGGTGCTGCTTGAACAAACTTGTGCTGTTTGACAGAGCTGAAAATGGAGATGCCACTTGAGAGCAGCTTTTCTCAGAGCAGTAGAAAATAAGAATCTCTTCCAAGGGATGCACATCTGCTATATAAGTCAAACTCTTTCATGTGCTCAGTAGTGGTGGGATTTTTTTTTCCCTTTTATGTTACTTCCTTAATTAATTTTTTGACACTTAGCAGGAAAGCATTTTCCTTGCAGGAATCCTAATATGATTTCTCTAGTCCTTTTACCAGTGTTTTGTTTTTTTTCCTCAGCACACTGTCAAGTATATCCTCTTGTATGTGCACCCCTTACTTCCACTGGCTCTTTTTTGAGCCAGATCTGTTCCTTTTATTTTAGGCTGGGTTCTCCCCTAAAGGCTGCTCATGTACACTCAGCTTCAAAAAAGCCCCAAAGCCAAAAAGAACAAAAGTTTTTGTGCCCTTACTTCTGAAATGCAGATGTTTTATGACAAGCTGTTTTCAAGTCCAATTAAGATGCTGGCTAGGATGAACCTCTTAACTGTGCACTCAAAACAGAAATTGCCATTTTATATGTAGAGTTCAGAATGTACATTTTACAAATCTGTTTTTTTTCTTGTGTTTTGCTTTTGCAGCTGGTGCTGGAGCTCCTTACCCCACCCAGCCCCCTTACAACCCTGCTTACATGGATCCTCAGAAGCCCACCTATTGAAAAGCTTCTGCTGTGCTTCTGCATACAAAACTTTTCAAAATATCATTTGTTCTGTTTACACCATGCTCCTGTACTATATTTTTCTGGAAGACAACAATTTTGTGTTAAAGTAGAGTGAAAATCAGTTCAGTATCTTCTTTTTTTTAATGCTCCAAGGAAGGAGTATTTTTCTTGCAGAAGTTGATTTATACCTCAAGCAAATACAAAAAGAGATTTTGCTCTAGATCCAATGAGAGAAGCAAGAAGAAAGAGTATTTCATAAATACACAACCACAATACCATTTGCTGTGCAGTAATTTTGAGAGGAATGGTCTAATATGAGCATTGTCAAATACCCAAAGCTGTAGCAATCTTTTGCACAGTATTAAAATGTAAAATCTTAACCTCTAAGAAACTACCTGATACATGTTATGTAAGTTCTGCCTGTTTTGAAGCTACTATTGTTAGGTAAGCTACCATTTAATACATTTCATTTATCATTCAAAAGGGAATTTTCCTTTTTTGCATCACATTTACCTTTGGTAAGAGGTAGTACACCATGTTTAATTGCCTTTGAGCTAGTTCTAAATAGCATGAGTTGGTTGTTTCCTTGTTTTCTGTCCCAATTTTAAGGTTTATAAACTGTGCCTCCACTGGATGTTATAGCTAGAAATCAACAGACACTCTGCCACTTAAAGGACCAAATAGATCAAAAGCTGAAACCCTGAAAATTCTCCATAGAAGTTATTGGATGAGTATTTTTTGTTCAGCTAGTATTGGACAAACTTAATTGAGCTTGTTGATGAGTTTGGAATTAAAATCAGCCCCTTAATGACACATTAACAGAGGTACCTTGGCAGCCTCATCACAGAGAGGGAATTCTTGTACAGGAGGGATGGGATATCAGCAGAAGATTGGGGTTTTCAAATGCTCAGGGGTTTTCCACTGTCTCTAGTGGGAACTGTAGGTGGCAGGAATCTAAGAATTAGAGATCTTTATAAATCCAGTCTGCATTGGAGTAACAGTGTGCTGGGTGAGGGGCCACAGTGAGCATTAACCTCCCCTTTGTCTTTAGCATTCCCAGAAAGCTGAGCAGAATGAGAAGTCAGGGAAAGGAAGGATTTGTCACAGGCAGGTAATGTATTTTTATTTAAGAAGGTAATGCCTTCAGTCATGAAACATCTGGAGACATCTCATGGCTGTTAACACTGCTGGGGCTTTAGGCTTATGAATCTTTCATTGCTCAAACAAATAAGGTGGGGGGGTTTTTTCACTGTCCTCAACAATTCTGTCTTTTCCAACATTGAAATGCAATTTGTTGTTAAGCCTCATAGAACTATGTAGTTATTTGCATGTATCACTGTGACATAATCACTGAAATAATTTTAACATATTTTTTACACTGATTTAACTTTTTTAGAGAGGCCATTGAGCCATTTGCCCTGTCATTCTATGTTTGGGGTATATTATTGTTTGGTGGCATTGTTTTACCTCACAGAGTGGGTGGAAGTTGCTGTTGTCAAAGGCAGCCTTGTTCCCCTTCCTGATTTTTTGAGTCTATTTCTGGATTATTCAGATTTTTTTTTTAAGAAAGTTTTCAGGGCATTTCAAAAGACACTTGTTGAAAGTTTTTACACTGGGGTTCATGACAACCTGTGCCCCTCTGTTACACCTCTCTGAGTGTTGAAGTTAATAGCATTAAATGGTGCCAAGAGGCACTTACAGAGCATTTATCTGTGTATCCTGTGTCTGTGTTCCTCCTCTTTCCTGCCACATCAGCTGAGAAATTGGGCAAAACTTCCTGACACTGTCAGATGTTACGTGGGACCAACCAAAAAGGGATGGTGTCTTCTGTATGGAGGAGGAAGTATTGCCTTAGAAATCTGGAATGTTTCTGTGGGAGAGCACTGAGGAACTGCAGAAATAAATCCCATGCTGCAGATCCTACCCCTGGTGCTTATTCATGGAGAAGGAGGGCAGAGATTGTTCCAGCAGCTTTGTTAGCCTGTGTGGAGCCAGGGAAAGCCCAGGTACAGCACCCACTGTGGGGTTCCTGAGGTTGTCACTGTGCCCTGCTCTTCTGTCCCCACCTGGTGTGACAAAGGGAGCAGTCACAGTGTCCTGCTTGGGTTGTGAGAGGGAAATCTGCAGTTTCATGGCAGGATGGCTCAGTCCTCATCCCTGAGCAGATGGGAGCAAAGGAGGCAGCAGTAAGGGACATTCCCAAATAGGAGGCTTTGGGTGGAGGTTGTACAGACCAAACAGATGGTCCTGAATTGCCACTGCTCTCTGTGGGAGATGAGGGTTAAGGAGCCTGAAAATTGACACCTTTCCATCAGTGCAAATGATGGCTATGTGCAAGTGAAGAGATCAGTCATTAATGTACAAGCAGCTGCCTTAGCAGTACTATTACTAATTCACTTACAAAACTTACTGAAAGAAGAGAAAATGGTCCAGTTCAAAATTAATCAGATTGTGATTAATTTCTTACTGTTAGTGCATTAATCATCATTAACAATGAGGTGTAGGACCAAATTTTATTTGGTTCTTGCCCTGCAGCCTTGTTGAAGCTTGTTTTCAGATACTGACGAGAATGGGATGGTTACAGAAAAGATGGAGATGATGCAGAAGTTTTCAGTTTAAGCACTGCTGATGTGTCAGTCCCAGTAGCTGTTGCCTTCACATCACACTTGTTCTCCACAGTGCTCTAGGGAGGGGGGAGGGAGCTAAGACTTTAAATGTTGATATATCTTTTTTTTTTTAATTCTGTAAGTGCCTTTGTTTCAGAAATGTTATGTGAAATTAAAGACAGTAGAATATTGAATTTACTAGATAATCATTGTTGCTTTTGTTACATACTGTAACCTCGCTTTGTATGTTGTTTGTAGGTTCAACATAAGTATTCAAACCAAATGGCATAAACTCTATGCACCTTTGTAATAAATTCAGTGTTTGAAGTACATTCTGTCAACTTGGTTTTCTTAGCCTCATTTTGAGTATTATTTAGGGGTGTGTCTGCAAAGCTACATTTTCCTTCATGTGTTTGACAGCTGGTGTTAGTGAGTGTCCTTCGGGTCACATTGTATCATGAATACCACTTTTGGTGGTGAGACTGAAGCCTAACCAAAATTACAGATAACAGCAAGGACAGTGTAAGCTGCTGAATGATCCTCTGACAGGCTGCTGCCAAGCAGGTCCAAAAGGATTGATTCTAAGGAAGTCTGTCATTTCATTAAAAATATCCTCTCAACCTGTTTAGACTTGTGTGTTGAGTATTGTGCCTCATTCATCAAATTGAGCAATTCAGCATGAGGTAAGTGGTGCTTTCTACTCTGTCTGAAAATGTTTTTGCTGAAGTGTTTGTATATTTTATAGTTTTAATAAAAAATGTTTTAGAAAGGTTGTATTCACACTCCTAACTCATTAGTCTTTCACTTGAAAATATTTTCTTTGAGCAGGTCAAGAGTATTCTTTATATGACACAACACAGCAGTGAATTGTTTAGTGTATCAGCATTATTACCTTGAATTGTCAGCTACATTCTAATGTAGCATTTAAAAGAAAAACAAAAGGAGAAACACAGAAATTGAAAAAAAAACCACACCCAATCAAAACCCCATAACTGGGTAGTTTTGTAGTGTTACTCCTTGAATTTGTTGGAGTCTCAGCTACAGGCTGATAGTGTGTTGGAGATGCAACATAAATAATTTCACTTCTAGTTTTATTTCACATTTTCTCTTAGTTGACTGGAGGCAGCAGACAAAATGCATACTCCTAAAAACCTAAATCTAGAAAACATATAATCAACGTTTGGGCTAGAAGTGACACCAGGAAATTGAAGTTATTTGTGATGATTCTGTTGGCACTGCTTTATAGTTTCATAATAGTTCATCTATTTCTCTTTTCCCATGACTCTTAGCAGGTGCAGCTGTGCAGTATGGCTGAGTTTGAGAAGTGACAGGCAGAGAAATGCTCAGAGGAGAGCTGTGTGCCTTCCCCTCTCTGCACACAGGGCTGAGGAGCAGAACCTGGGCTTTGATTGAAACCTGCAGATTCCCTTAAGGAGCACACAGGGTTTCAAAGGTACCTTCACCCTTTATTATTGCAGCTAATGGTTGTATAGGAGAGCAGATGGCTGAACTGAAAATTGGGAGCCCAGGGTTAGGTGAGGAATATTGCTGGTTGTGTTTTCATAATGTTTAATCAGCAGTTGTCTGTGGTAGTGTGAATTTTTCCAGAACTAAACTTGGCATGCATTTAAAACTCATGGCAAGGTTGTGTGGGAAGAGCTGGACACACAGGAGGGAAAAACTTCAATTATTGCCAAACAAGCAATTTTTGCCTGTTTTATTTTTTCCAAGTATGGAAACTCAGTATCATATCTCAGCACTTGTAATAATTCACCAGATTTGCTTTAGCCAGTGGTTTGGGGCCTGTTTTTTTTCTCTCTGGTTATTATTTGACCTTATCTAGTTGATTTTGCAGCCTGTACCACAGGAACCTGGTCAGCTTTACAGCTTTTCAGTGAGCCATATAGAAGGGGGGAAAGTGCACAAGTTAAACCTGAAAGGTGAGAGAAAGCTGAAGAAAATGTTACTTTATCATTTCAAGAGCTCAGGCTTCTGCACTGATGGAATTGTGTCCTCTGCAAAGGCAGCCCTTCCTCAGAGCCAGTTAGCCATTATAAAATAACCTCTGATATCCCATTTCCCTTACTGCACTCAAAATAACTTTTAAATCAGCTACTGCAGCCTTTTCATTCTAACACTTCTTGTTCCTGCAATGGGTTTGTGGCTCACTCTCTGATGGTACCTTGCCCCTGGAATCAGGTAGGATGTCATTCTCACACTGTTGGACAGGGTTTGCAGCTCAGCTGTGCTGTTTAAGGAGGGTTTTTAGCAAAACAAATTGTTCATTCTCAACACACCAACCTACAACATGATTAATGCATAGATTAAAACATCACTGTTTGTGTTACCTCTGTTAGGACAATACAGGCACTGGTTATTACATTCTGGCCATATATGAACATAAAGTGGTAATTTTCTCTAGATATTCTCAAAAGCAGGTTAGCCTTTGAGCAACTATTGCACTGACAAGCTTTAGGATTAAGTTTTCAAATCAGTTCAGGCTCAGCAGTGCTGGCAGTCACACTTCAGGTGTGTGAAAGTGTTGGCCCTTGCTCTTGGAAGCACTTTGATAAACTGGGTTTGTAGATCTTTGTAGATATCACAGATCACCTATTCTTATCAGTCTGCTAAATGACAATCAACAATGTACATTTTTTAACAGTTTACACTGGAAGTGGAAGTTGGCATTTGCTGTTGCATTCACAGAGATAACACAGTCTGTGCAGGCAGAACTGCTGCATTTGACCCTAATTGTAACCATTTGGCCATTCTAGCCATAACTAATGCTGCAGGCTGTAACAAAAACACTCAGTGCTTAGGATGACTTTGTTGGAATTGTTTAGCACAGGCTTTTAAGCAGTAGCTCATTTGTGGGATTAATGTGAATAGACTCAGGTCAGGGGTGTTGTGTGCTACAGGATGAGGTGTTTTGTATTTGCCATCTTCACCCATGCCAGGTTTAAAAAGATGGGGTTTGAGGCCTGACATGACACAAAGCAGCTCTTTGGCTTTTCTGTGGGAGTTTGTTTCAGTTTGGGGGCTGGATGAGCTGCAGAGGCCCCTTCCAACCTCAGCAAGTCAATGATGTGCAAGGTGTAGAATGGAGCAGGGAAGAGCAGCTCTGGTGAGCTCAGTTTCAGCCAAGGGACAGCCCTGGTTGCCATCCCCAGGGACAAGGAAGCAGAGGGGTGGGAGCTGCTGCTGAGCAATGTGATAATCATGTGTAGAGGATGCCTAGTGGCTTTCCTTTGCTCAGCACTTCATTGTTCAGTGCTGTGCCTGTGCCTGATGCCAGAGGAAATTGCTTTTCTCAGTTAATGCAGAGGCACAGCTTATCTGTAACATGGTGGGGAAATGAAAAGCTGCTATGGTGGGAATTCTTCAGGGAGTGAAGCACTGATGATCAGGGATGATGAGCTGTTGCATACATGATTGGATCTTTTGAATCCTGAGAAAAATTCCAGGAGAATGTAAAAAGTGAAGAATTGCTGAAAGTCAGCACAATCTTAAAATAATCCTGACAAGGTTGATCACTGTAAATGTCTGAAATAATTCTGGTGGTTCTGTAAGTATATTTCTTTTTGCCTCTTTTCTCTACAGCCTCATTTTTCCTTAGGAATGTGAACAGACAATGCATTCAATTTTAAAAGCTGTGGTTTAATTTCACAATAACATGATGTTACTGTGATTCCTGCCAGTCAAAGTGTAGGGGATTGGGTCTGTTTGGTGTATGGGGCCTGGGTTGTACTCCTTTAAAGTCCAGAGTTGGGAGAAAATGGGAATGTAAATGTGCATGTTTGGGTGTTGTCTGTTAGAGGGGGTGGATGGGAAGGGATGCAGAGCCAGGAGGGAACAGTTGGGAGTTTTCCTACCAGTTTTTTCCAGAGATAACTCTTCTGTTTATATAAAGTTTAGCAATAATCCACTTCTCCCTTTTTCCAAGTTGCCATACACACACCCTTTAGATGAAGCCAGGAATTTCTTTAAACAACTTTCTAGAACTGGATTGTTCCAGCAGTTTGGGATTCTTTAGGGAACTGTTTTTTGTCCAAGTTCTTAACAGTTCATTTGGTCTGTTCACCCAGATGGGTTAAACGTCTCTTATCTCTATAAACTCAATTTGTTTAGAGAAATTAAGTAGTGAGAACTGTTGAAAACTGATGATCCCTGCATTTTGGGGTATCTGAGGTACTGTGACTGTCATATCTTTGTGAGGACAGCTCTAAGCTTGCCCCTCACAGCAGGCTCATGGCCAGATACTGCTTTACCACAGCTCCTGCTCATTGGGCTGTTCTTAAGGAATTATCCTAATGTTTATTTTGGTTTTGAGGAAGGAAAGGGCTTTTACATGCACTTTCCAGGGCTTCTCTCTAATCCTGAAGACCAGGAAATGTTGTTTGGTGGTTGTTTTTCTTTTTTTTTTCTATTTTTTTTAAGTTGCTTTGTTTATTTGCTTATTTATTTTACATAAACAAGTGAAATGTTTTTTGTCACACATAAATGCAGCTTGTCTTGTCCAGGGCCTGGTGACCATGCAGGCACACAGGGGCTTGGAAGGCTTTGCTGCTGTGTGCCCGTGCATCCTTCCTTGGTGCATCTCAGCAGGAACATGGCAGTTTTCCAGATGCTCCCAGGGACCTGAAACCTGTTACTGAGAGGAGCAGCTGGCAGCTTGTGTTTCACAGAAATGACCTGGCCCTGCCTGCTGCAGCTGCTGCTCAGAGAGGAGGAGGCTGAGCCCAGGCTGGGGGAGGAAGGAGCTTTGGGCCTCTGGAGGTGCTGGGTTATTATCCCAGTTCTTGAGCCAAGCCAGGAGTGTGCTGAGCACCCTGGAGTGGCTCTCTGCTGCAGGGCAGGGCCCAGCCTCTTTGGCAATGGCCAGAGAACAGAATGTCTCCCAGTTTTCCAAAGGCTTCCTTCTCACTCTCATGCAATCTCTTGTTCTCCTGGTTGCTGGATCCAGGCTTGTTCTTAACCAAGCCCCTGTTGAAAATGGAAAAAAGCTCTCCCATCTAAGCACAGGTCTGGGCTCATTTTAATAACTCACTTCCCTTTTTAGGGTCTGAGGCCCAGCTGGTGACCTGCAGCCCAGTGGGACAGTGAGTGAGGGTCATGCTCACTTCAAAGGTGGGGCAGCAGCTCTTCCTCCAACCTTTGCTGCTGAATCCTAGCAATGACAGGCTCCTTCATCTTCATCATGACCAAAAATCCCAGGCATTGTGCACACATGTAAATATCCTTCTGTTGCCTAGGATGCAACCCTCAACAGTGCCATCTCTTTTAAGGTGAATTGTAAAATGTAAGTTCTAGTATTGGCATCTCAGTAATTCCTCTTTCAGGAGATTGGTCATCTGACCTCAATTTCATCAATCCTCAGCAAGAAATTCAAAGCCCTGTAGTGAACTGCCAATTCTTAAGTTATTTCTAGAAGGATTTTTAAAATCACCATAAACTGTTTACTAATATCAACAATATGAAAATTCTGGAAGTCACACAAGGAAGTGGTACAGCTACAAAAGGCACAAGGGTTTTCAAAAGGCTTTCATATGAATGCAGTGATGCCAAACACCTCAGCACCACAAATTCAGCTGTAGTCACAGGAAAATGGAGAATAGAGAGAAATTTCCATTCCATTCACAGTGGTTTCATACAGGATGGAATTCATTACCAGAACCAGTCACAAGCCATTGAGTGAGTTTGCACAGCAGTATCACTCTCATCAGAATTCCTTTGCATTCAGCTACATTTAGATAGCACTGAAATAATTGCAACAGTGAAAAGTGTCTTAGTTGTGCTGTGTTTGAGTGCAACCCAAGATCAGCACTTGAAAGGATGATTCAAAGTTCACATTTACATTGGCAATGATAATTCAGATGAGGAAGGACAGAGATCTTTGCTGTTGGCTAGCTGGAGTCTGTTCCTTGCTCTTCTGGCTCAGGAGGATACAATTCATCCAAAATCAGCTCTGCAACAAAAAATAGTAATGTTTCAGAGAATGATTTTTTCCCTGCTTCATACAGTATAATTATAGCTGCTATCTGCATTTTAGAACATACTGATGGTAGAAGACTACAGCAAATAACATTTTTGAAGGTTCCATGCAAACAGGTCTTTAGATTTATCATACAAACATCTCCCCTTCTTTTCTTTAATGCCTTTTTTAGGTGACACATTCCACTATCCCAGGTTGCTCCAAGCCCCATCCCAGCTCGCCTTGGACACTTCCAGGAATGGGGCAGCTGCTCTGGGCAACCTCTGCCAGGGCCTCCCCACCCTCACAGGGAAGAATTTCTTCCTAATATCCAATCTGAACTGCCTCCAGAGGTCTGAGCAACAACCAGCTGTGGTACTTGTTAAAAGAGAAAAGTGAATTTTTTATTTCTGCAACATGGAAAACAGCCAACATGTGACACATTTTTACCTTCAGAGGCACTCAGTTTTTGAGTCTTTTTGAGAATGGCTCTTATGCCTGGCATGGCTTGGTCATATTGATGGAGAACTTCCAAACAGTGCTCATGGAACAGTTTATCTTTCTGAGACAGGCTGTGCAGGAGTAAAACAGCATCCCTTAAAAACTGAATAACTCGTTCCCTGTGTGCACACAAGCTGCTCTCAGATCTGATCTTCATCCACTGTCTGTGCAGCATCACAATTAGTGTCTTAACCACCTGCAAGGAAAAACAGTGCCTCAACACACAAAGCAAAAATATAGCAGCAGAAAACTCATTTCAATAATGAACTTTACTGCTTAATCTCTTCAAACTTTCAAATGTCAGGATATTTTCTAGCAAGCCAAAGCCAGCTTCCCCTAAAGTACACAACACTTCTGTTTCTCTACAGCAAAACAATAAAAGGGGCAAAAAGCAATTTTAGCATTGAGTACTAGAAACTTGTCAGCAGGGTAAACTGGGGGAACATACCTCGAGGTAGCACTGACAGTCTGTGCCAGGAAATAAAACTGCTCTGGAGCACCACATGCAGCGTGTCAGGAGCCTCAGAGTCTGTTACAAACACAGGCTGGTTAGAGTCAGAGCCAGCTTAGCATAATTCATTCCTAGTTTCAAATAGGCTTGGGGTATTTTTTTCTCCTAACAGCTGATGTCTTTTACTCTCAAAGTTGTACAAGTTTTTTTTTCCCCTGTAACACTTCATAGACAGAGTTTGCCTTGCACACAAACCTTCTCAACTTTCTGGTGAGCAAAGCTGACAAGGTCAGGGGCCTCTAATTCACTGCATACAGATAATGTGTTTACACTTACTATAACAGTGCAGCTGGGGGTAATGGAAAGGGTTCAAAATTCTTTAAAATGAGAGAAGTAGAGCAAATAGAACCTCAAATGACTCTTGTCACTTCTGTCTGTACAAACAACACAAATTAGGTTTAAAAGCTATTCTTTCTATATATAACCATGACTGTTAAACAGCAAGGTAGCATTTCCATTCATTGCAAGGAATATAAATCCTAATAGGATTCCTAACAGAATGCCTTTAAATGTTATAAATACAATCAAAATGAAATGCAAATATTGCTTCTTTTTACTCTTCTATTGCTCTAAAAGCAAAATAAAGCTTAGTGCTGAACATCTGCAGCCATCCTGGGATCTCCCTTGGTTTCTTCAGTGACTTGAAAGGCTTTTATGACAACTTGTCCCTTCAAGGATAGTTACTGATTCAGTTTCAAGCAGGTCCTTTCAAAAATCAATGTAATCCCTTACTGCAAGCCCATACTTGCAGTTTTGTATTTCAGCTAGAGAAAGAACTTGTTTTCAGACAATTTGTGCTATCCTGCTCCTCCCACTCCCCCAACTGGAAGGAGAAGGAAAGAGCACATGGACACTCAGCTGTGGTTACCTCTTGCTCCAGCTGAAGCCAAAGCATTTCAGATGCTGATTTGTCTGGTCTTGATGTTATGTACATGGAGAGTGCAAGGAGAAGGCAGGTGTCTGAAACAGAGAGAACTTTGTTCTTTTTCCAACCAGCCACTTGTTCATGACAAAAATTAATGCTATCAGGCAAGAAAACATTTTGAGTTCTGTCCTAGGGCTCATAGTACAGGCTCAGCTTCTTGATTTACTTGCCACATCTTCAGCAGTGCTGAGGAAATTGGTAGCTCTAAACCTTATCTTTGCCTTTGTGGTAATCCTGTCCTGGTTCATTCATAAGGAACTGAACAGAGATCATCTGTCCTGCAGAGTACTGGAATCTCTGAGCAGTGCCATGAGCACAGATAAATTTAACTTCAAAACTCCTCAAAGCCCCTTTTTCCTCATCAACCATAAATACACAATCTAGAAAATGCTTTTAAAATGGCTATCAAAAGCACTGCTTGTAGACAGATACCACAACACAAACACTCTCCATAAGCAGAAAACGAGTTTTCAGGTACCAGAGGAAGCTTGTGGCCTTCTGGGGTTTCAGCACCTTGGAGCAAGGCCTGTTAGCATTACTGTGGGTCACAGTTCTGTGTCCGCTGCAGTGTTTACCTGCATGGGAGCAGAGCTGGGCAGCCAGCAGGGGGTGCTGAGCGAGGGCTCCCAGCAGCCTCACAGTCAGGAGCACGGCGGGCACGGGGCTCTCGGGCCGCAGGCAGCGCTGCAGCACCTGAGAGCTCAGTAAGTGCTGGAAACTTCAAAACAAAACTGGGTTAGAAAAGGGAAGTGCAGTCACAAGTTGGAAATACACTACTTTCTGTAGACAGTATCATAATTTGTGCATTTTAAGCTATTCAGAACATAGAAAGTATGCTGGAAAACACTGTTACTCTGGCAGTCACTCTGCAGTTTTACCTGCCAGAATGAGATCCTGTGCTTTCCTTCCTTATGCACCTCCCAGCAATCACAAAAACCCCAAAATCAGTGTTACAAAGCTTCTTCACTTTCAATGAGGCAACAGCATCTGCTTCATATGAATACAATCAGCAAACCTCGTTACTGATCAGGGATTATTATTATACTCATTAACAGCAAAGGCAGTAGAAAGATCCTCAGCTGCTTCTCAAATTAATTTGAGGTGTGATTTCTCTCATACATAGCACAACTTCTAGTGGAAGTTGCCCAGATGAGTTTTAACAGAGAATGAAAAGTGCTAAACAACAAACTCTGAAATAATTTTAAAGCTATTACTGACTTACTTTATTAATAAGTCCATAGTTGAATTTTCAGCTAATTGTACCAAAACCTTTAGGCTTTGGCACAGGATATTGTCAGTCTGGGAACCCCTTGCAGCAGAAAAAGCTAAAATCTGAAGCAGCTTTTTAAACAAAGAATGTTGAGCTCCATCAGTATTGGGAGGATCCTGTGGAGCAGCCAGCCCTCCTTGTGTCCTGCTCTCTTCTTTATTGTCACACTGATTGTCACACAACACGTTTTTGTCCGTCTTGGAAACCTGTTCATCTCCAGCAGCAGAACCGTTCTCCATTTCAGCAGACAGCAACGTGTGGACAACATCCCAGCTGTAGAAGACCAGATAATAGAGGATCCCCAGTGACACAAGAGTTGTTTCTTCAAGGTTCAGCCTGCAGTCCTCCTTGCCTGAGCCCGTGTTTGTGCTGGCCCTGGAAGCAGCAGCTGGGTGGGAGCCACAGGCTCCATTCCCTGGCGTGTCCCCGAGCTGCTCCGCTCGGCAGAAGGCACCAACGTGGTGCTCCAGCAAGGGCAGGAGGTGCACAGCACCCGGGATCCTGCTCTGTGTGAGGGCCAGGAGCCCTCCCTGGCCTTCTGCTGGCCTTCCCTCACATCCTTCATCCAGAGCAATCAAGTTCAGTCCTGTCATTGCCAGTTTTTGAGCTTCTTGCAAAGATACGAGAGGAGCGATTCCCTCTTGAGTTGTCCTGCTGCTGGGGAGTTGGGTGGGCTTCCTGTCCAAATAAAAGTAAAAGGTAGAGAACAGACTAGAAATCTGAGTTATCCATATTATAAACTGAATGACAGAAAGGCCAGAGCACTAAGAGATGTCTGTTTCCAATATAGGAAATAAAGGGGGAAAAACATCATCCTACTCCTTGATGCCTGCATGGAAGAGTCATTTCAAAGCATTCCAGGTTTCATCACCAATAAAATAACCTATCTGAAAAGCAAAGGTATTTCAGGTATTAATTCTGTAAAGTGAAGAACTATTATAATTCATATCCAATCTTCATATTTAAAATGCTTTACCAGGAAATATAAATATATCTTGGAAGGTTGCACACCAATTGTACATTACAATTTGAACACAGTTTATATTTTGAAGATATAAAACCAACTTTTTAATCACATCTTCGGCATTTTCTTCCCCCTTAACTCATGATCATGTTCCTGTCCTTCCCTCATTGCAATGCAAGCTGCTCACAGCTTTACTTTAGTTCTGTGCCTTCCCCTAACTGATAATTAACCTAATTTATTTTTTAAGGATGCTCCAGTGTTTGGTATGTGTGATAATCAAAGATACAGAATGATGTTCCAAATTTTGCAGGAAATGGCCTAAGCAGAGCATGATTGACCACAAGGAATGAGCTGTCCTGCATGACCAAGTGTTTCTTGGTACAGAGAATGCCACTGTGCTGAATGTGGCAGATACAGTTTAAAAAAGAAAATAAAACTTACGTATCCAAAGAGTTGGGTGGCAACACAGCTCCAGACAGAGGCTCAGAGCTGTTGCTGAGAAGGTGGCAGAAACCCAGAAGTGACCCAGGGACTATGGGCTGCTTCATCAGTGCATTCAGCAAGATAGAACCTGGAAGGATACAGAATTTTCTTTGGAGAAGATTTGCCATCAACAATAACAACAAAAAAATCAGTATTTCAGAAGATCAGCCTTATTGTGAGAGTGCTCGCAACCTCAAATTTGGTTTGGTTTTTTCATGATGAACCTTGTTTCTTAACAGGAGGATGATTTTCAGAAAAATTAATTTTAGATATTTAAATACAAACCAAGTTATATTTAGAGGTCTTTTAATTATGATCCCATATCAGCAAAATAGCTTGAGCAGAGTGATCACATATCCCAGCTGTTCTGGTGACTTGCCCTCCATTTTCTACTCCAGACATTGAAATTATGTGATGCAATTCCACTAAGATAGTACCTAAAGAATTCTTGGAGCTGACTGTTGAAAATGCTTTATAGTGTTTTTTTTAAGGTACATTTTCCCTGGTTTTATCTCTGCATTACCAGAATGATATTACCTTGTGGTTTTCGTTTGGGGACAGAGTTGTAGGAACCATTTTTTCCTGTTGCTTTGTGCTGCTTCAGGGATGAAACTTCAGGATGGGTTATCTTCCTGTCTGAAACAAACAGCGATTGGGAGAACACAGATCTGCACCCACCCTGTGCACACAGCCACAGTGTTAGATAATATTTTAATCATCTCTATATGTCACAATTACCAAAGCCAAAAGCCTTGCAGAGTGAGAAAAAACGTAAACAAATGTATTTTTTCAAACAAACAGCATATTGAGTGTTGTTACCATAACAAACAATAGCAATACTAATGCTTTCAGGCTACTGCATTTTTCTTTTTGCTGGAGTTCCCACTGCCCATATTTTTAGAATGAACAGTGTAACTGACAGCAATATCTCAGATTTTTCATTTCTCTTCCAGTAAGGATTAGTTGATGATATCCACATTTCTAACATTTATTATTTCCCATTGCTATTAAAAACCTACTACTTTTGTTTCATATTATAGCAATCTTCAAATATATGCAGATATTAATTTCCTATGGTTTACTCAATGAATTTCAAGATAGAATTTTGTGAGAATTACTGCCCTACATGTAAAAGAGGAAATGAGTACATTGTTTCAGTTGCTTCTTTAAATATGGCTAAATATGTACCCTTTAAAATCCAACCCCCAAAAAGCTACAAGAATACAAAACATGCATTAGCTGACTAACAGACCAGGAAATAGGCAAATTATTTCCTGTTCTTTATGCAATGAGGAAAGACAGATCAACAATTTGGATGTTTTAGTTCATCACACAATAAAGTTTTTTATTGCAGCCACTGGGCACTTCATCATTGCCACCCTGGCATCTGGTACTAAGGTAGAAATCAAATGAACTTCATGCAAATTTCAGTCATGGCTATTTAACTCCAGTTGGTATAAAGTGGAAAAAAAAACCCTAACCAAAACCAAAATAAATAACTGTGAACTGACTGCAACTGTTCAGTCACAAAATACTCCTCCAATGTAGAACGTTCACATGTAACTAAAAATGTTGCAAGCTGTACATGGCTTTACCTTCTTTGTTTGAAGTAGTCAGGGCCATCACATTTCCTGAAGAACTCGATGGCCTAGTGGATGTTTCAGCATTGAAGGATTCCTTTGTAGGAAAAGATCTTCTTTCTGGCTGTGGAGAACATCCTCCTGATTTCACTTGTACCACAAGATTCTTTTTAGGGCTAAGATAAAAAGACAAATCAGTATTTCTTTTTAAATTATTTTATTAAACAACAATCTATTTTCTTTGCACTGTCTGATGTTTAGAGATACTTCACTATAAACTTTTTAAATTTCTGTCACAGATACAAGGAAGGCTCTTTTTTGAGCAAATAGATGTCATCAGACTTTTTTGTTGTATATTTTTCAAGAGAATAGATCTTAGAGTCACATGAAGAAAACCTCTTCAATAGTTTAAACACATGTATTACAAAAATGAACACAAATTCCTTTTCCAACCCCCTACCTTGTTGTTGGAACTGCCTGAGGAAGGTGTTTGTTTCTCTCACAGTTCTGAAGTCGTGTTCTTAATTCATTCATTTCTGCATCCTTGAACTGCAGCTCGGAGTGCAGGGACTGGACCTGAAAGGGAGTTCAGGGCATTTCACTGTCACCAGCTCAGGAGTGGTGCAGGCAGAGCTCCAGGTCATGGGAACTCCCAGATCTCCATTTTTAGCCATGTTAGCCCAGTAAACACTGTGTGAGAGCCAGGAGTTGAGGCAGGAAGCCTTTGTGAGTGGCTAAGACAGAGCAAGTGGCATGCAGAGCATGGCTCCAGTGAGGCTGCAGAGCAGCCCTGTCCTCTCCAGGGCTGCTCAGAGATGACTGCAACCAGAACAGCAATCTCATCAGAGCCACAAAGCATGTTCTGTCACTTTTCCACTCCAACATACATCCCAATTGCAAGGTTCTCAGCATGGCTTCAAAAAAGCTATAAATTAAAACTTCTACCACCTGAATTTACTCTTTTATATTGGCAGGGGAAAACCCTCAACAAGTTCTTACAAATATTTTCTTCTAGGTAAGAAAATAAAAGCAAACATTGTGCAAGTTTCACACAGATGTTCTTCCTTTGACTAAATGCTTTGGGACATCATAAAGTCATAAATCAGCATCTGCACGTGATCTGCAGGTAACTGATACATTTACAAACCTTTTTGGAGAACTCTTTTTCTTTTTCACTCAAAATCTGAGATTTCTGCTGTTCCAGTAGCAGGTAGGATTTTTTCTGTTCCTCCATAGCATGCTCCATCTGCTGCATTGAGTCACGCAGAATTTTAATTTCTCCATTTTTAGTGAGCATTTCATCCTGCATTTCTTTCAGCTGCAAACAGAGGAATTACATTAAAGGATGGATATAGCCAAAAGTATGCATTTGCATCAGTATGTGGTTGAAAATTAGGTGTATTTGTAATTTCTAGGGAGAAAAATACTCCTGGTAACCCAGCTTAGAAATTCCACACATGTTGCCTCTAATATTTTTTTAATTAAATCAGGCTCAGCTACTGTGTTCTTTAAAATAATTAAAAATGACAAGATCATCCTTCCATTTCCCCTTCTCTGCAATTATGTTTGGGGTTTTTTTTAAAAAAAAACTGTTGTAGTCACACACTTCAATAATTTATTCATTGTTTGGTGATAACAGTGATAATTTAATGATACTACTACATCCATCAGGACAGCCAGCAAGCACTCTAAGACAGAATCTTCATGACACTGAGTCTCTAATACCTCCTGAGCAGCCACCACCACTCAGAGACAAGACTTTGGGGATAAGAAAGAAGTTACTCAGAAAAGCAAGAAGAAAAGATCAGAAATACACTTCTCTGCAACTGTAAAATTATGATTTAATATGGTGTACAGGTAGGAGACTCCCTGATAAAGGTGGATAAAATAGAGCTGGGAAAGATACAGAGAATGGAGGAAGGGAAACAGAGTATCTTTGCATAAATGACCACCAGAAAGTAAAGTAACACAAATCACTTGAAAGTCAGGTCACTTTCTCAAACCTTTTCAGTTGAACAAAACAACTCTGGCTGACAGGCAGAGAAATTATTTGATAGGGAAAAAAATAAAACTGAAAAATTAGCATTTGCTAATCTGAAATGACCAAGAAATAAAATATTGCTCTCACTCTTTACTATTACTAAAGCTGTGTCTAGCACAATGATTTTAACACACCCCTGGATTACAAAGATTATTGATCACCTTGATTAGAATCAAATGCTTGGGACTGGATTTATCCCACCTTCCTATCAAAAATGTGATATTTAGAAGAGAAGGGAGGATATTGCCAACCTTCTGCTTGACTTCTTCATGCTGTGTCTGCAGCACTTCAAACTGGAATGCATCTCTCATCAGACTATCTTCTGCTCTGCTTCCTGCTGCAGGGAAAAGCCAAAATCTGAAGCACAGATGATGAATGTGCAGCACTGGTGACTCAACACCAAGGTTTTGATATTTGTCATTGCATACATCTGAATATCTTAGTATTTTACTTCAATTCCAAACAGGTAAACTGCCTCATCCAGCCACCACAGGGACATTGCTAGTGCTTGTGCATCAATTCTTACAACAGAAGAACCCCTGCCCCTTCAAATTTGTAATTACAGAATGGTTTGAAAGGGACCTTAAAGATCATCTCTTATCTTAAACCAGCAAGATGACCCACAGCAAAAGCAAGCATTTCTTCTGAGATAACTTCAGTTAATGCACAAACAAGTGTTCACTGAAAACTTATTCACCTGGAGAGGTGACAGATGTCAGGGTTGCTACAACAGACTTAGATTATTCAAGCTCTCTAAGGTTCATTATGAGGAAGCCCCTGCTTTCGTATCTTTCAAAGTAAAACTGAAAGTCAGCTGATAATACAAGGCATGCTATTCATTTGTTAGTGGAAATTAACAGGGGGAAAAACTTCTGAAAGCCAACATGCTACCAGAATATGATACCTAAAGCATGCTGAAAGTTTAGGAAAGTCGGGTTTTTTATTTGGCAGGTTTAACATGCAGCACCCTCATCTCACACACACCCCGGGCACGGGCTCCTGGAGCCATGAGATCAATGCAATTTTCCTGCTGGGATTGTTATTCTTGTTATCCCTCGAATCCCAACCATCCCTGTGATACCGGGGGTGCTGCTGGCCAGGGGAACGGGCAGGAACAATTCCCTTAAGGGAACTTACAAGAAAGACGGAGCAAGAAAGATGGAACAAGTCTATTTACAAGAGCCTGTAGTGACAGGACGAGAGGGAGGGGCTTCGCGCTGATGGAGATTTAGGTTGGATATTAGGACGAAATTCTCCCGTGTGAGGGTGTTGAGGCCCTGGCGCAGGTGCCCAGAGAGCTGTGGCTGTCCCTGGATCCCTGGCAGTGCCCAAGGCCAGGCTGGGCAGGGCTGGGAGCACCTGGGGCAGTGGGAGGGGTCCCTGCCATGGCAGGGGTGGCACTGGATGCGCTTTGAGGTCTCTGCCAACCCAGGCCATCCTAAAGGGACAGCAAACCCCGCCGCAGCCGCGGGGCAGCGAGGGGCAGCCGCCGGAACACACCGACCTTGCCGCCCGGCCCGGGGCAGCTCCGGGGCTCGCCACGCGTGTCCCGCGGGCGGATCCTGCGACAGCGCCTGCGAGGCCAGGATGTCGATCTGCTCCAGGTCGTCCGCCGTGAAGTCATCGCTGTCCCCGAAGGGGTCCACGACACCGGTCACAGCGCTCTTGGGGCGCTTGTGCGGGGGAAGAACGTTGCGGAGCGCGGGCGGGGCGGCCGCGGCCCCGCTGTCCCCGCAGAGCGCGGGGCCACTCCGCTTGCGCGGCCCGGGCAGCGCCGCCATGGCGGGACCGGGACCGGGACCCGCGGGGCCCACACGCCGCGGAGCCGCCGCGGCCACGCCCCCCCCCGCGCGCCGCGCCGCCCGCCAATCACGGCCTGGCAGCCCTCCCCGCCCAGCCAATGGGATAGCGGCGGCTGCAAAGCCGGCTGTAAGCGCCCTTGTGATTGGTCGCGGGCAGCCGACAGGCAAGCGCGTCGCTGATTGGAAGGGAGGGAGGCGGGAAGGATGGTGCCCTCAGCGGTGTGAGGGGGAGCCGCTGACGTCAGGCTTTCGAGCGATGATGTCAGACTGAACGGTGACGTCACGCTGATGTCACACCTGGCTTCACCCCGGGCGCGGTGGCGTCACACCGCAGCTGGAGCGCGGCTGTGACCTGTCCTGTGCGGCCGCAGGCACGAGTGCCCTCGATAGACTGGGGCCTCTGAGAGTGTCAGGGAAGTGCGATATTTGCAAAAGTCCCGAGCTGAACCCCCGCTGTTACATTGCTGCCGTTAACCTCTCTCGTCATCGTATTTGCCCCGTTTTTAAATGGACTGAAAGATGGAGTTTCCAGCTCTGTATAACTCAGGTGGGTGTGAGGCCACAGCTATGTTGATAAACCTGTTAAGAGAGATGAGACCATAGTCTTGCAGCACATTTTTAAAACAGGCTTACAAATTATTTTCATTTCTACAAATCAGTTTACAAATCCCTCGATGGTCTTTTAAGCGAAAACCACTGTGTCAGTGTGACATATTTCCAATTCTGTTAGAGAATTCTGATTTCTCTCGTGCATTTCCCCAGTGCCCATTACACGCAGGGAAATCAGATTATCAGGGAATAATTTTCTTTATCCCTGCGCTGCAGGATCAGCCTGTGAGGAGCAGTGCTGAACTGGCTGCAGGTGATCCAATGGAACCATCAGCTGGGATTGCTCAGCTCAGGTGCACACAAAAGGGGTGGTTTCAAGTTTCAGATGGAAACTGCACTTGCAGCATTTTCATTTTGAGGTGCTGCCTGAAGATTTTGTTTTTGTTTCTCCAAAAAGTTGTTCTATCAATTATGTGCCAGACTGGGGAAATTGTGGATGGGTTTGATGCTTTAAACATGGAAGGTACCATTATTTATGCTTGGAATTATTGCTTTTTCTCTCTCTAGTGGAAATGGTAACTTAATGTTTGTCTTTGTAGTCTTGCCATAAAGAAAAGTTTCTTCTTGCTTTTAAGAATGGTTTTATCTCTTTGAGTTTAGAGAGATGCTTTGAGGAGATGGAGTAAAACCAAAATTTCTTGTTTAGTTTAAAACCTCTCCTGGCAATTTCTAGTGCTCTGTTTCTACTTCTTATGTTTCCAGAAACATGTATTGAGAGCTTATTTTAAGTAATCTAAAAGGAACTGGATTTAGACTTTACTTGTTCTTAATTCTGGGTGGGGTTTGTTTGGGTTTTTGTTGTTGATTGTTTGTTTGGGAATTTTTGTTGTTGCTGTTTAATAAATTAATAGGATGGTGCTAGTATTACCATTTTTTATTATTGCTGCTTTTAAATAACAGTATATTGTTTGAGTGGTACACCTTCAGTTTTACTTTCTCCTCTTCCTCCAGCTGAAGTTGAGGAAAAATAGAATGGTAGAACACTTGCACAGACTTTCTTTTTAACAAGATAACAAGCTAAACCAAGATACTGACTTTGTTTTCCTCTATTCCAGGTGTTCCTGCTAAAGAGAAAATGACTTGCAGGGGATTAGAATAACAAGGTAAGTGTGAGATGTAGAATTTGCTTTAAGTACAGCTGCTCTTGGAACCATTTTTGGGTAGGAGGATGAAAGTAACACAGTTACATATCTGCTGATTTCTCACTTTTCTGTGTCTTGCTTACACTGAGTCTTAAACCTGAAACTCCCTGAGGAGAACACAAGAAACCAAAGTGTGACCTTAGCACTACCTGACAACTGTGGCATCTTTTGACTTTTTATAGCCAGAATTTCTTGTTTTATTTGAATATTCCACTTAGGACTAATGGATCCAGGTGTCAGCCCTCAATCCATGTGGGCAGTTTTAGCATTACCATTTGACTCTTGCAATACTTTTAACTCCTTTCATTTGCTTGATTCATTTGCTTCCTACTCTTACCATTACTTTAATTTCTCACTAGCAAGTTAAAACCAGGGCCCTTAATGTCTGTTCTGGCTTTAGCAGTATCTTGTTTGACTTAAGAGTAAAACCACTGGGATAACAGGGAATTTGTGCCTTTATTCATTTGGGTGCACACATTGTGGAAGGGGGGAGCTCTTTAGCATAATTTAGCATTGAGGATAACAATTTATGTGTGGATTTGGACAGTTCTTAGTGCTGCTAATGGTGTGTTTATTCTAAATGCTAGCAAGACTTCTGTAACTCCAATGCAAGTGGTGTTTGTGTGTCCCTTGTCACAATGGAGGTGGATGTGAATGTATTTTGTAGTCTGATTCTCAGAACAATGAGTAAAACAAAACTGAAATGGGTGACTGAATCAGACGAGGTACCAGCAGTTCCTAAAGTATGAGGTACTGACATGCAAATGGCACTTCGGTGAAAACTTGTTCTAACAAAACCGCAACTTGATCCAGACCTGAGAGTTGGTTAGGAGAGGAGTAGTCTGGGTTTTGGGCAAATGTCAAGAATTTCCTCATTTGCTGGTAGAGGGAAAGGAAATCCCGCGCGTCAGGGCTGACCTCGGAGCTGTGTGTTTCAAACGGAGGGGGTTTTAGTCTGTGCTTGTATTGCGTCCTGTAAAAGAGAGGGAAAGGGAACGAGGCAGCGGGCGATGGAGCCGAGGGAGGGATGAGCGGGGCTGGCCATGAGGGGAGCGCCGGGCCGGGAGCGCGGCCGCGCGTCGCACCCGTTAATTCCGTTGGGCTGAATGAGCGGCGGGGCCGCGTCCGGCCGGTGCCCCCGAGCGCGTCCCGGCGGGGCGGGCCGTCCGTGTGTCGGGCTGTCCGTGTGTCGGGCCGTCCGTGCGTCCAGCGCCGGTGCCGCCCCCCCGCGGCCGGCACAGCAAACCCGCCCCGTCCCGCCCGCGCCGTGCGGCTGTTGCGCGGAGCCGCCCCCGGGCGCGGGGGCCGGGCCGGGCGGCGCTGGCAGCGGGGCCGGGACGGACATGAGGACCGAGATCTCCACGGCGGCCGCGTTCGTCACCCGCCTCCTGCGGGCCGCCGGCGGGGTCGGCGAGGAGCAGCTGCGGTGCTTCCGCGAGTGCCTGCAGGAGGCGATGCGCGGTGAGTGCCGGGGGCGCATCCCCGCTTTCCATCCCCAATTTCCATCCCCGCTTTCCATCCCTCCCCCGCATCCCTCCCGCAGCCCGCGGGCTCCGGCGGAGCGCAGCCCCGCGCAGAGCCTCCTCTTTGTTCCCTCCCGCAGAGCACTACAGGCACCACTGGTTCCCCCTGGTGCCCTCCAAGGGCTCCGGCTACCGCTGCATCAGGATCAACCATAAGATGGACCCCTTGATAGGAAAGGCGGCGGGGATGATCGGACTGAGCCACGAGAGGCTCTTCCAGCTCTTGCCCAGCGAATTAACGCTGTGGGTCGACCCTTTCGAAGTGTCCTATCGCATAGGTGAGGATGGGTCTATCTGTGTGCTGTACGAAAGCCCCCCGCCTGGGGGGAAGGCGGCCAAACAGCTGGAGAGCAGGACCAGCTGCAAGGAGGAGTGGAGGATTGGCAGATCCAGCCCTTCCAAGAGTTACAACATGATGACGGTTTCTAGTTAAAAACAACTCTTCCCTGTACGATGTTGTATGTATCCCAACCTCATGGTAAAGTTAGATGTAACTGAGCATTTTTTTGTTTTTAATTTTTTTTTTTCACCCTATAGTCATTAAAGTCGTGGTAGTACTGCCAAGTTCTTTGTGGTCAAGGGCTAAATGTATAAAGCAGTTCTTTACACTGCATGTTCCTTTCTGGGCTGTGTCCTGTAAATGCACTGTACAGTTGGTGGATTGTTTTACACATTTATATTTTCAAAAAAGTTCTGCGTATTTGTAATAAAAAGCAATATTGTAGCACTCTTTATGATGGGTTTTAGTCAAAATTGGTACTTGCTAAAAAACAATCTCTAATTTGCAGAGCAATAACACAAAGTGGGGTGGGAAACAGATCTAACAAACTGCACATAAATCTTTCCAGTGATTTGTCTGCACAGACTTCTCTCAGGGTCATTCAAGTTTGACTGTGAGGCACAAATCACAGAAATAACTCTTTATTTTTCCTTCTTCAAAGCATGCATTTATTTGTGGGCTAGGTTCCATCACACCCCAATATTTTAGCAAAATAGAACTGGGGAATTAGTTGTCTGGTTATTTCTAGTTATGGGAGTAGAAAAATAAAGACTTGCTTAAAATGATTCTGGCTTGTTTTGGTAGTGTGCTTTTGTTTGTTTGTTTGGGGGTTTTGTTTGGTTTTGTTTTCTTTTCCCCCAGGCTTTTAACATTGCTCTTAAAGCTTATTCTGTGTATTTCTAATAATTGCAGAAAGCTTTGTAGTTAGAGGTGCAGCAGTGAACATCCATCTTCATTTCAGATCACAACAAAACACTCAGTTTTGGGAAAGCTTGCTGGCTGCCTGTCTTCAGCTGAATAATCTGAGGAGAGCTGGGTGGGTTTTTTTGTTACTGAATGAAAGCAAAAATACTCTTCTAATATTTGATCTATTGCAGAAAAAAAAAAAAAAAAAAAAAGCTTGAGTTTATAAGGAAATGGAGTTTGGGTTTAAAACTGCAACCTGCACCATGTAGGAAGCTGGAGTGAAAATTATCAGCAATGCTGTAACTGCCCTGGCTTTTCTGGAAGGTAAATCCTGCTGTTTCTGGCTTTGAGCTCCTTATTTTTGTCAGGGTCTCCAGTACCAGTTGGGCACCAGTTTTAGTGAAGGTGTAAACCACAGTAGGTTTGATGTAATAACAAAAGTTTGTGTTGCTGGTTTATGTGGATGCTCTTAGTGTTGATATCCCAGTAAAGGATCTAATTTACAGATATTGTGATTCCTATTCTAAGAAGCAGTGGTTTCTAACTCAGCCACAGAAGGCTGCCTGGCATTGCTGATTTCTGGAGCCTGGTGTTGGAGCACAGTGGAACACTTGATGAAAGGGAGCTTTGTCTGGTGTGAGCATGTCAGCAAAAAACCCCTCCTTGGGCTATGTCAATACCATGGCAGAACACAGAGCCAGGGAAGGGGCAAGTCTGGGCAAACTGGAAAGGGCAGAACTGCAGCTCACAAAGAGGTTTTTTCTTTGTTTGCCTTAGAAAAAGCTGTGGCTTGCTTCTTGCTGTTTGCTTATTATCTTGGAGGCAGGCTTGTCTGGTGGTATTTGTTTAATCTGGGGGAAATGTATAGTGCCATTTTCTTAGTAATTAAAACTCTGTAAAAATTGATTGTGTGTTTCTAGTCTATCACTCCAATAAATAAGTTTCTGGGTTACTTTAACAAATGGGTGTTAAAGGTCTGCTGGCAAATTGCCTTTTTATTAGATAAGATTGGAAATCGGTTTTCATGACGTTGTTTTATTCTCTCGAGGCAGTAACACTTTCCTTTTCCTCTCTGATGAATATTCAGTGTGGGTAATCCTATTTCCTGGGGACCTCTAAGGGATGTATTTGACACATTTGTCAGTAATTGAACAGAATAACTTTAAATCTGCTAAGGGTGAGGTGCCTCCTTTGATTAAATTTCATTTGAAGGGTAATTGCCCTTGCTGCACATTATGTTAACAGCCCACTGGAAAAGATAGGTGTGAAATCTTCAGCTTAACAGGAGGTTTTCCATAGCAGGAGACACTTGGAGTGGAATTGAAGCTGACTTGGGAGTGAGGATGTGATTTCCAGCTGCTGGCTGTGCTCTGAGGTGCAGGAGGGCACAGCAGTGTCTGTCCATGTGTGAGCAGAGAGGAGCCTGGGCTAATCCAGCCATGATGGATTCTGCTGCTTTTGTTAATCCCTCCCTCAGCAATGGGATGTTTCAGATGTTCTATAATGCCACATCTCCAGTGTCCAATGCTCTCTGTAGGTTTGATGTCTATCATTGGATGGGCACTTTAATGCAAGTTAGATTTGATGTATTTGAGCTACTGGCCTAGAGCTGAAGTCACTCTGCAGACAAACAGGTGGGGGACAGGAGGAGTTGAACAAAACCCACTGGAGCAAAGCAAACACTTGAGCTGCAAGAAACACCCTGTGATATCTGTGCCATCTAGAGCTGCATTCCAGTGCTTTAACAAACGTCAGAGATGTACTGACAGCACAAAGGCTGTTCTGAGGGAAGAGACTGCTTGGTAGGAAGCCAGGGAGGCTGTTATTTGGAGGAGGGAAAGAAAAAACTTTGTTTTCCCTGAAAGGTGATAAGCTTTGTGTTCTGCTGTTGCAACAAAAAAGGCAAAATCTTAACATCTTTAAAATAACATATTTGTCACACAAGGCTGACCACAAATCATTGGTCATGGCTTAGAACAGACTGGTTTGGATTCTGCAGGAGGGATTAGTGCATGCTTGAAGCAGTAAAAATACACGGAGAAGAAGCAGTATGTGCTTATTTGGATGAGGAGGGGTTAACTGCTGGCTAACTAAAGCTGAAATAGGGGAGGAAAAATTGTGCATTTGCCTGTTTCTCCAAAATATTGCCTTGCTGCCAAATGAATTACATAACATTTGTCTGAGTGGTAAAATCCAGCTGAGCCAGAAGGTGCTGCTGGTTTATACAGCCTGACCACTTGTGTGCTGCAGTTCTGGTGTATCCCTGACCCTGAGAGCACAGGGATGAATGGCTTTGCTGTGAGAACTGCAGCAGATAAGGGATTGTCTGTACTTGTTCCAGGTTCTATTGCCTTTAGAGCTAGGTGAATTAAAATATGAAATTTTGGATGTTTAGGTTTAGTTTCTAACCACTGGTCCTCATTTCCTTATCCTCATGATGAAAGGCTTTTGCAGTGTGTAGCACTTTATACTGCCATCAAATTAAGCCTGGTTTTCATATTTAAAGGATTTAAAAGATCAAGCTTTTAAAAGTTTGAGCATAAATGATTTTCTTTTAACTGGGATTTACATACATGCTTTTTGCCAACACTTGTTCCATTTTTAATGTGTGCCTGAGAATGTGTTCCCAGGGACTGAGTGCAGTGAACCAACTGATCCAGATCACTCCATTCCCACCACGATTTGCTGCTCACCAGCACTGACACTGCTGAGCTTCACTCCACTGAGAGCAATGCACAAGGCCTGACAGAATTGCTAAAATCATGCTCAAATGAACTCATTTTAATTCCTGTAATATGTTCCTCACTGATATTTTGTCTAGAATACCACATGTTTTAGATGAAGTAAAAAACCTAAATAATGAGTTTGTGATTTCTCACTCAAAGAACAAATCCCAGGTTTGTTTAGTAGCTTTCTGTACAGCTGGGTTGATTTGCATTAATGAAATTGTTCTCCTTATGATACACTTATGATGAAGTGAATTAATACCTGATAAATTAACCTCCTTTTTACTTTTAATCCACAATTAAAAGTCTTGTTAGTCTCCTGCAATTATTAGTTGTTAATTTTTTTACATTGAGACACTTACTCAGAGAAACTTTATATGTGTTCCCACATACACTGAAAATAGATACTGGGGTCCCACTGACATCCTAAGGCAATTCTCTTGGGCATTTTCTAGACTTTGTGGTTATGTTTTTCCTTATGAAACCCCAAAATTTTTTTTTTATTATCTGTTCTAGTCATAAGTATATTTCCATTATTTCTTTATCCTCGTGCAGTACAAAGTTATCAAAGTTATCCACATTACCAAATACAGGTAGGCAATGTTTACTGATCACTCCCAGCTTTTTGCTGATCACTTTTGTAATTTTACCATCTTCCTCTTTTCAGGACTAGAATTCATTTAAGTGCTGATGTGCCTTAAAAGATCTTAACCTTTGTGTAACTGGTTTTCTTAGCTATTTGAACCATGGATTTTCCTCTCCTGTTCTTAGCTTCCTTCAGATTTTTTTTCAACTTCACAATAATTTGTGTATGTCAGCTTTTTTCTGTTTCACCTTGGTTTTCTTTAATTATGAGAATTTGGATTTAATTTTAACTGGAGAATTTGGATTTAAATTTAACTTGTGCCTCACATTGTCTCAGTGTAGCAGCCCTCAGCCATCCTTTGGCTGTGTGTGATTCTCCAGGCTGATCCACCTTGCCATGGCAGAGTGGGAATTTTGTATCCTTGTGTAATAGAGATGTGCTGATTTCTGATTAATAAAGTTGATACTTCTTATAAATTATTGTTCTCATGATTCCAGAGTCACTCTTAGTAATATATAAGCTATAGGAGTAATAGACTTATTTATTTTCATGGTTTTCTTGCTGGGGAGTGAATTTATTCCAGAAATAACAGGTGATATTTTGCCTTCTGTTAGAAGGGTATGTACAATTTTCATTGAGAAGTAAACTGCTGATTTTAGCTTGAAATTTGAGTAACTTTGGTGGGCAATGTATTTTGAGATGGAATTGCATGGAAGGATCTTTCATGTGTGGGAGATTCAGCTGCCCCTTGTTTGCAATCAGCAGGACAATCAATGTCTGGAAAGTGTCAGGAGGCAATGAGAGGGCAAATTAAATTGTGATTTGTGACCACTTTGGTGTTATCATTGCTTTAAACTCCTGGGCTCTGGATTATTGATGGTAATATTTGTACAACCTCGTTAGCTGTTATGTAAGATGAGTTATTTTTCACAGTGGTTCTTAAAAATCCAAAGAAATAAAACAAACAAATGTCTGTGCAGCTAAACTAAACAGCAAATCAGCCTTAAGTCACTGAAAGACAAAGCTGCAAATATCTCTATTGATAAAATAATTTCAAAACAGAGAAGGAAGAAGAAATTAAATCATCAAAATGTTTGATAATGTTTCACACAAACCTCTAGTGCTAAATAAATACTCATCTTAGAGAAATAAGTTTGTAGTCCTGGAGGTATGCCAAGTATGAAAGTTCATCTCTGAATCAAATTTATTTACAACAGTATTTAAAAATATTCTTTTTAAAAGAAAAATGCATATGTAAAAGGAAATTCAGTCTTTGTAGATGCTGTGATGCAGCACATTTCAATATGAACTTCTTAGAGGGGAAATTCTTATCCACTTTATTTGTAGTTAAGTAGTAGTAAGCACAGTGAACTTGATAAAGCAGATTTTCTGTGGGGCTGTTGTGGCTGCAGGATGAGGTTTGGGGTGAGGCAGAGCCCAGTCATGCAAGCTGGGCCCAAATTGATCATTCCAATGCTCAGTTCCTGGCTGTGGCCTCAGATGGCTGATGGCACTTGTGTAACTCCCAGGCTTCTCTGCTCCAGGACTGGGAAAATGAACAAACACACAAGGAACTGGGGAAAAAGAAAATACTCCATGATCTGTCTGGGCCCTGGCTGCTGCAGCACTTCTGGGCAGTCAGAAGAGAATGCTGCACAGAAGTAAGATTGTTGTATCCTCAAAGCACCAAACTTCATTTTACACTGAGTGCCACCAGGGAACTTGCTTCCCTCCACTGGGACTCTGAGGAGGGAAAGGAACTTGACTGTTATTAGAATATTTACAAACATTTACAAATTTATTTAGCATATTTACAAATATTGACAATTTTATTTACACTATTCAAATATTTACAAATACTTAAAAATTACATCACCTACAAGACCTAAACTTTATTTTACATGCTGGTGATTAAAACACTAATGAGAGTTCCTACTGCTGTGCATTTTTAGATGCAATTCTACTTTAATAATTGTTCATATCTGTGATACAAATATGCAGCCACCACTTTGCACTGGTCCCCTACATATTATTTATACAGCAACATTAGCATCAAAACAACCTTTTGTGAATGTTTCTGTTGCAAATGTGCAGCCTGAGGGTTAAATTTGCATAAAGACACAGGTAGGAGTGATGGAAAAGAACATAAACTACTACAGTGCTTTGGCTTTTATATGTTCTTGGAATGGATTACTACAAAAGCTGACTCCTTAGACTTGTCTTATCTCACTCTGTGCATTTGGATTATCAAGAATAAATGGGAGCAGAATTCTCATAATGTGTATGATGAGATAATGTTTTATTTAGGCCTCAAAGTAATGTATTACTCATACAACTGCTCTCTTCTGGGAAGTGTGCTGGGTTTTTTCTGTGTGTACCAGAGGTCACATCTCCCCTGGCTGCATGTTAAGGGATGATGCCAGAGTTTTGGAAAGGAATTTTTCTTGTGGATAAGAAAAAGGTGCACAAATCTTCTGGGAGAGTTGTTTTGTTCTTTGTGCCTCACAGTGTGATAGGCTGACACTGGAACCATTGGATATTTTGATGTGGCTTGTGAGCTAATTTTTGAATTGATGTGTGCATGCTAAGTCACCAGTTAAGAGTAATTAAATATGTACTTGAATTTAGTAGAAGTGCTGAACATTTGATGTGGAATTAGGTGTTTTGATGGATGGAGGTTTTGCTGAACAAAATGAATTCAGAGTCATGAACTGTGATATTTATGCAACACTTGATTTTGTCATTAGTCTTTTCAGTGATGTTTAGCTCCTGTCTCTGACAGGCCTTGTTCAATGACTCAGTGCTGTGCTTTTTAGGTGGTTGTTCTGTGGAATTCCTCCTGTGTTTAGCATTAAAAGCCTTTTGGCTCAGGGCTGGATGAGCACTTGAGGCACTTGCACTGTTTAATTGAGCCCTGGGTTGGATTCATGGAGCTGCTTCCAATTGCTGAAGGATCCAATGAAGATTTAATTGTAGCTGAAACCTGAGCTGTTCTGTGAGTCACCTCAGCAGAAAGGAGAACAATTTATCAGTGTTGTGTCACAACTGTATGTGTGCACCATATGGCTTCATGGTGTGTTCAGGGAAGCTGTGTATGTGACTTCTGAAATATTTCTTTTTCTTTACACAAACCTTTAATATTGATTCTTTTTCTAAATTATTCTTATTCTAAATTTCTAAACCACTGGACATTGAACATCCCCAAAGGGCTTTATTTTAGCTGTGATCCAGGGAGGGGCTGGCTCAGTTTGTGACTAGAAATCAGCAGAAAAACACATACCAGGGCTTGTCCTTCCCTGCTTCCCTTTCAGAACCTGTCTTTCACATCATCTTTTCTCATTAAACTGTTAAACATTTGCATCAACATGAAATGAAGAGAAATGAATGTTTGTTTATTGGCAGACAGCACAGCTGGTTGATGAACTGGGCAGTAACCAGCCTGGATAAAAGGGAAGGTGAATGCAGTGCTTCCATGAGGGATTTCTTTCCAGCCCTGTTCCAGCTCCTGTTGCTGTACCAGCCTGGCCAGTGTAACACTATATTGCAGTGAGCCTTTGTGCTCTGTTCTCACTGGCACCAGGATTGGAAATGGCCTGGGAGCTCCTTTTGCAAAGAGAATTTTCTGTCCCACTATCACTTCACAGGGAACTGTGCTTGGGAATACTGAAATCTGGTGAAAGCTGTGTCAACTATGTGAGAGCAAACAGTGATGCTTTTGGAAAAACTGACCTGTAACATATTCAGCACATCAGACAGCATCTTAACTACTACTTACATCCTTTTTTTTCATATGCTTTCTGCTAATCACTTTTAGAACACTTGGGATTTTACAGCATTTTTTTCCTTTGGTGGTTACTTCAGTATTTTTAAAGATTGGATTTTTTGGGAGGTGACAGTGCTGGCTTATTGTTCTTTTTGTAACTTATCTCCCAGTGTGGGTAAGTGTGTGTAAACTAAATATTTCATGTGTGGCTGTGGTCAATTATTTTCACTGCTTCAGGCACATAATAAGACAAATTAAAGCTGGAGTTCCATTTTCAGCATCTCAGCTTTATGCTTATTCACAGCTGGTTATATTCTTGTTTAAAACTGCCAATGAAATATATTGTTAAACTGTGACACCAGTAAGTATTCCTCATTTATACTGTTGGCTCCTGTTTCATGCCCAGTTTGCAATTGCAAACCCTTTTCCCCCTGAGTGCATGCTGATGTCTTTAATTGGCATTTGTTTATTTTGGTTTGAAAATCACTGAGTGTTTCTCCTTCCTTCTGTTCCCCCTACATTTGTAAGCCCTGTTTTCACAGTGGGATCCATGTGGATGCAGCCAAACTGTTCTCTCGTTTTTTCCAATATTCTTCTTTCCTTGTGCCACATCAGTGATGGCTCTCACCTCATTCCAGCAGCATTTCCCAGCAGCTGCTGAGAGTTTTCCCTGCTTCAGAGGAACGGGACCCCTGTCCCCCAAGGGACTCTGAAAGGCAGGTTACCATTTACAGCTGTGCTCTGACAGACCGTTCACTGTGCTGCACAAAAACAGAGGAACAAAAAATACTTGTATGCCAAACCTAAAGGTAGTTGCCTTTTTATAAAAGGACAATGCTGATGATAATAATAATAATAATAATTCCTTGCTGTTGCCTTTTTATAAAAGGACAATTACTGTTTTAATGATTAAGAGACTTGGCATTTTTTTTTCTACCCTTGTGGTTTACTTATGGACCTGCCATTTGCATCTTTCTTTGCACATTTTGGAAAGAGACTATTTTTTATATTTTTATGCCCACTTGTTGCCTTTGTGGCCATCTCCACATAAAACCAAATAAAGCAGTAGGTCAGTGTTCTTTCTATCATGTATTATATAAACTCCCCATTCATAAAAGGGTTTCTGTGCATTTGTTTTAATTGAAATGACTAATCACTAACACTTCTTTACTTTAGACATCTTATTGGGAACGATTGATTTAGGAAATCAGTGGCAGAGGAGTGGTTACTTCTCCTAAAGGTAAATATTTGTTTGAACCAAATATTCTAGTTTGTTTCTGCAAGAGTTAAAAACTAAAATATATGTGAAACCAAAAGGGTATTTCAAGTTGGCACTAATGTGAAGGAGTGGGCCTGAAACTTTGATAGCAAGAAATAACAATTCCCTTTATATCCTGCAGCATGGTTCAAAAGGACAGTCTGATGCTTGTGACAATTTGCTTCCATTTCACTTTATTCCTAACATGTACATGGGTGTGCCTGTTTTGGAGATCTGGTGAATATCATCAAGATCTTGTAAAGCTCATCTGTGTACAGGGGTAACCAAAAACCTCTCAGCTACACCTGTCCTGGTAGAACAGTACAGCAGGAATGCTCAGCAGGAAGGAAATTGTAGCTCTTATTTATAGAAATAAAATGCAGCATCTCTGGTTATGAAATAAAGCCTCACTTCCCAAATCTACTGCTGCTAAAGGGAAATTCCTGACAGATCAAGCTCTTCATGTGTGGATTTTTTTTTTCCCCAGTGAGGTCTTTGCTCTGTCCCAGTGTTCCAATGATCTCTTGTCTCAGTGCAGAGATAATGCATGAGCAGGATTATTTGGCATTCCACCAAAACATCCTGCAAAATCCCCCCGTGGGAAGAGCCCAGAGTGGTAGAATGATGCCTGTGGGCACATGAGGGGAGTGAGGGCAATGGGAAATAAAAGGGAAATTCAGGCTTTTCTCAAAATTCAGGAGGGCCCTTGGGAAATGTTCACAGAGTGGAAGAAAATGCATTTGGAGGAAGGCTAAAAGCTTAGAGGAGAAAATCTGTGTCTTTGTCCTTTACTCTGAATGATCACAGAGTGATTCTTGTACAAAGATCTTATAGATATTTTTTCCAGCTCTCAGGAAGGTTAATATTTATACAACTGTACAGAGAACAGGTAAGGTCTGGTTAGGCTCCTTTTTTGAGCCTGTGAGCAATTTCTGGTGAGCCAGATTTTGGCAGATACCATTCTCAAATGGCATTTTGTGTCTTTGAGTCCATGTGAATCTAATCTCCTCTAAAGCCTCTTCATGCAATTTTGGTTTAGTGCTGTGTCCTGGATAAAGAATAGTTATGGTATGATTTTAACATAATGATAAGTTATGTTCTAGGACTAAACTCTGAAATGCAATTTGCTTAAAAAATAACAGTTCATGCTTAGGACCTTTGATATTCTGCAACTTTCTTGTATTATTTGCTTTTGTCTTCCTTTCTTCTACTTTTTGACTGCAGCTTTACATCTGTAATCCTCACCTCCTATTTTAAGTTTTACCTTTTATTATTTTCCATTGACTTTGAACCTCTTCTGGTGCATTGAGACTAAAAAGACAGCAAAAAAAAAAAAAACATCCTTAAGCTCAGGGTGACCTGCTATTCCATACTAATTTCTTCATTATTGTTTCAATGCTAAAGCTTTTTAATAAAAAGTTCAATAAGATAAATGGGCATATTTTTCAGTAATTTCATTTGAGAAGGTTGTTTAAAATTTTTAAACAAACAAGAAAAAACTCAACAGCAAAAATGTTCATCAAACACTTCTGTTTGAAACAAATAGTGCCATGGAATAGCTGATTTAGGAACACTGTGGAGCTTCAGTAAAATTACAAGAAGCTTAAAGAATGGGAAGCTTCTGAGCAATCTCTCTTTAGATGTGTCTGTATTAACAACCAGGAGCCACAAGGGAGATTCAGAGCTGCTCCTTTCACTGAATTACCTGGGATCTCCAATCATATTTCAATCCTATGGATTTTATTCTGTGAGATCTGGGAGATGTACATGGAGAGGAAAAATAAAGTAATGCACCTGGCAGTGTCTCCTGAAACCAGCAGATGAGGCTGTTTCCTATTTTATCTATTTTGCAACACTGTAATCCCCTGGAAAGCTGTAACTGCAATTAAATGCCTGTATCCAGGGATGATTTGGTAAATGGAAATGCCTCCCCCTGCCTTTTTTTTTTTCCACTGTAACACAGTGTCACAGATTCTTAGGCAGGTTCAGAACCAGCTATCCAGTGGATCATCAAGGTGTATCTTTTTAATCTATAAATTCCTGCCAGATGGATTGGTACCTTCCAAGGTAAGCTTTGGGTGAGATGTAGCATTTGATCCAGAATTTATGCTCATTCAATCATCTTAAATTTAATTCCTTGCTAAAAAGCTTGACCTGAGAGATCTGTGTGTGTGCATGTAGAAATATTCCCACTGACATGAAATAAAAGCATGAGTATGAATAATGATTACACAAGTGAGATGCCATCATAAAGGATATTGCACTTGTTATTGGCAGACATCAGAGAGATCTGTTAAGTATCCACTTCATTCCACCTTAATCAAGAGAGTTGTGGGTTGTCACCTTTGAAATCGCTGTTTTAAATCAATAAGGTTTAGTGGAATGTGTTATCAGTGATCCTCTGATGGCGCAGTTCCCTTCAATTCTCTTTTATAACCTGGGTAGATGGAGCAGTGAGGCCATGGGAGAACTCAAATTCTTGTGTTTTTCTGGGGGAGAAAGAAAAAAATGCAAACCCCCCAATCAGTATCAGCTGCTGCGCTGCTGAGTGAGCCATAATTCTCTCTCCCACAACATTTCCTCGCTGTTGTGCTCTCTGCCGCTTTCTCAGCGCACACCCAGCGCTGTCTGTTCCTTCTCTCCTTTCCTCGGAAGGGCCCCCGAGCCTGCCCTGCCCGGAGCTCCGGCAGCCGCTCCAAGCGCGGTTCCACAATGAGCTCTGTGCTGAGAGGGAGCTGCCGGCAGAACGGCAAATCCCGCCCTCCTCTTCCTCCTCCAGGGACGCCTGTGTGCCCTGGCACGCTGCTTTGCTGAGCCAAATAAACAACTTGCTGGGAAAAATCCCACCGGAGAAAACTCAGCCATTCGTTTATGAATAATCCAATGAGGTGACTCACGGGTGTGACTCTGAGGTGACTCATGGGTGTCCGTGTGACAAGGGTGATGTGAGAGAGGCATGGGAACACATGGCCACATTGGGGATGGAGAACTGTTGGGAATTTAGCTGCTAGAAGATGCAAAAGTACAAAACCATGGCTAATTCCAAGTCCTGCACCTGCACAGATAGCAGTGTCCTTGGGCCTAGCTGTGGTATGATAACAAACAGTGAAAGAGACATGAGAAAAGAGAGATGTAACCCCTAAGGAATGAGGAAGAGTTCATGGTATAGTTTAACCAATAGATTGCTTGGCTTACAGAATATTCATAAGCTTATTATTTGCTGTATAAGTGTTTGATACTTTCTTCAATAAACTGGACCAGAAAGACCTGAGGGACCGGGACCGGACCGGACCTAAGGGGCCTGTGATGAACCAACTGGTGTCCTGGTCCCCTTCCTTCGACAGAGAACAACATCACCCTTTTGAGAGTCCGTAACGTTTATATTGGTGTTTCTGCTTGGGAACTGCATTACATCTGTGCTCATGTAATGGAAGTTACAGAGAATGTGAGGCTTAGCATTTGAGAAGGTGTCTCTTGGCTATTTATCATTTCTGTTTGTTGGTATCAATCATGACAATTCCAGTAAATTCTTCAAGGGTTCTTCAAGGGAGCTGGTCAGGGGGAACATTGAATTTTATGATGCCATTTGCATAAAGAGATCACTCCAAAATCATTAACACTACAGTGCTAATAAAAATAATAATACAAACCCACAGTGCACATGGGTTGAAGGATCTCTATCTTTGAAAGTATTCAATAGCTATGCCAAGGAACATAAATCTGAATTTCTCAGTGAGTACAAGAAACTAATGCCCAGTGTGTCTGTACCATTCTATATATTTCTATTTCGTGTTTTCCATCTATTATAGATTGGTGTTTCTGTGTATAAGCTGATATGTTAACATGTGACCAGTTTACACATAAATGAGTAATTTATCTTCAGGAGACCTTGTACTCAGAGAACTGAAAGTTCTGATGGGGAAGGTTTCAAGGTTTCCTACGCAAGTGTTGCCAAATGTTGGAGATTTAGCTGAAATCCAGGTTAATCTACACATTCTCTTCCCTGTTTAAAGAGAAGGTCTTTTGACACAGGTAAAAAAGAGGTTGAATGCTGTCCTTTAACCATTAACAGGTCCAAGGGCTGGGCTCCAGGCTGGGGAATATCTGTGATAGGACACAAGAAATGTTTTCACAGGAGCAGTTGTGAGAGGTGTTTGATGGTGAGCAAACAGTGCAACATTAACAGCAAGTACCTGCACTGAGGAGTGTTGGCCTGGCCTGAAAGCACCACAAGTCCTGTGGCTACCTGAGTTCTGCCCAGGCTGCAGAACTGCTCTGCATTCACCTCTTTGTGGAAAGAGTATTTTGATTTTAGTTGCTGGTATGTCCTTTAATACGTCCATAGATATCCTTAAATATGTCCTTTTAGGCAAGACCTAAAAGCTCTTTATCCCTTCATCTTTCCTTCCTTGCCTGCAGATTAGAGGCTGTAAAAACAGACTTTAGGGAGGTGTTTAGATGGGGCTGATCTTGTTCCTTTCTGCCTTAATACCCTGTCAAAGCTACCAGGATTTCACCATAGTTTTTTGCTTTAATGACCTCCTACAGTTCATCATGTTTTCTCTTACCAATCAAAAAAAAAAATCACAACACCTTTTTTCATTTGTTTGTGTTTTGGGTCATGTCCCACTGGTAAATAGTTGTTTTTCTTTTCAATAAATGTACAGCCTCCTGTGTACAGGAAATGTTTTTTAATTGTCTTGTCTACGTGTAAAAAATGTTGTCTGTGCTGGAAATTCTTTGAAGTTGGACATACAGTACAGAGTTCTGCTTTATGCTGTGTCTATAACTTTATAACTCTCTCAGACTGTATGCAGCAATAAAGCTCTTGATAGTTATAATGTCTGTTTATCCATATCTGTGGTAAGTTTGTGCAAGCTCTTATCTGCTAACAGCATAGATGTGGCTTTATTCACATAAAGTCACCTTACCTGTTACTGACAGCCTTACTCCTGAAGCTGTGACTCCTTTATTTCTACAATATTCTACTGTGGTTCAAAGCACCACATGGTTTCTAAACAAGCCACTGAATGACACACTGCAGTCCTATTGTAATCTGTTTTTCTTTGTGGGGTCAGTGATTCTTAGTCAGTGTGAGATGGTGAAATAACAGTTGGAGCATGAAATTCCCTGCACTTCTAGCATGTGTGTGAAATTATGTAGAAAAACCAGGGATTTGAGAAATAGCAGTGGCATGGGGCAGCCTGATATAAGAAAAAAGACAAAGCTTGAACATTTGAATGATGTGAGTTACATAAGTGTATTCCATTTCTGCTGGTCTGAATATAATAAAAGTATGAAACTCAATCCTATTTAAACAGAATTCTACCTTCTGAAACTGAAAATGGTGCAGTAGTTTAAAACAAACAGTAATGGTATTTTGTAGTGCAATTTCACTGTTGTATTATCAAGTCCATTTAATATTTTTGGACTCTTTGCCTTGAATTTGTGATTTTTAAACCTGATTTCTGCAGGCAGATGTTTCTAGGTCACAGGATAGGACCTTTTGTGTCATGATTACTCTTTTCATAAAGAACAAAATATCCTTTCTTTTATACAGAAGCCTCTTTCATGTTAGGAACCAGGAGAATTAAGATGTACCTATTATAGCAAAAATCCTTCCCATGAGCTTACAAGACCTTTGTATTATTGGCACCCAATTTTATCATGAGTCTGAGGTAATGCTATTTTTTCCCCCTCAGATGTGGATTTAATGAACTTTTTATAGCAAAGAATGTTAACATGAAATACTTGCCTGATACTTTTTTTCCTCCTCAAAGTGCATATGAGAACTGTGGACTGTTTTTACAATTTCATTCTCATTCCCTGGTGAACTTACAAACTGCAAAAGAAGGCAAAGGAGAGTTCAGTGCTAATGGCTTCCCAATACCAAAGTATCCCAGGAAACAGGGATTGTGCCATAAAGCACAATGCAGTTACAGCTCTCTGAGGAAAAGAGATTTCAGGCCTGTGGTGCTCTTCTGCCTCCTTCAAACAGCAAAAAAGAGCTGCTGAGGGGATGAAGTGGGGGCTGCAGAACTGAAGGTGCTTTTACATTTTGCATTCCTGCTGCAGTTTTAAACTCATTTATTTACATACTGAAATACCACAGGATACCTGCTGAGATCCCTGCGTGGGTTTGCAGGTCACTGAGCTCTGTGCAGACCTCAGGGCACCCAATTAAAACCCATCCAGGTGTGTCCACACCAGCTGTAGTTTCACCACCTGACAGGGGAATCCAGTTCAGCAATACCTGGATGGCATTAATGGCACCAAAGCTCCTGACAGTTCAGCCCAAGCACGTTAGATAATTCCTGGAATGTGTAATAAGACCTGATAAAGCAGGGAGAAATAACATGTGTTAAATAGGCTTTTGTCCCTGCAGGTTTTAGTTTCACCTGTGTATTTTCAGAGCACTGCCTCAAATTGCCCAGGTGGCAGTTGTGCACCTTGGAATGCTGGAGGGAAGTGCCCTGCAGGAGAGAAGGATGTTAAAGGTGTCCTCAGAGTTGGTTACCTGGGCACTCAAACCTCCCCTTTATTTTAAATTCTGTAGGTGTGCACTTTTCACAACTATGAAAGAACATGCTCTGTAGAGTTCCTTTTTCCTGACAAATTAGTTTTGCCATTGCAAGACAATACATTGGTATTATTTCCCTACATATTTCTCAGTGTAAGCCTAATAAGTATTCAAATACTGTTTCCCTGAAGTACAGTTATTTTTTAATGATAGTATCATAAATACCACAGTCTAACAGTCCTGAGTGAAACTTCTTTATAACACTCTTAGAAATCAGAATTGGTTAATTCTTGTATTTTAGATGTGCATTTCTAGTAACACAGCATAGAGAAACTTTGCAAACACAGATGACAGAAGCCTACTTTAAAGAAATCACTGTCATTGTTTTAATCTTTATCAAATGGTCAAAGGAGCAAGAATTCATTTTTCATCTAGGCATGTATAGTATGCTAAAAAAGGAAAAGTCATCAGTTAGTATTTTAGCACATATTTTGTTTAACTCCTGTTTTTTAAGTTTAGTGAAATTGGATGATGTGTTTAATTACACCACACACATGTAAAAAAAAGATCAGTGACTCATTGCAGATTTATGCAAGTTTTATTTTCAGCCTTCTAGGTGCATTTTCTCTCTCCATAAAAAAGGCACTGTTTACTTCACTTTGACTTTCATTTGAAAAGCTACAATAGAGAGACAAGTTTGGGAACCATCCAAATTATACAAATGTTCATTATACAGAGGAAAGCTTCTGAGTGTTAATTACCTCTTTTTGTGCCAGCCTGGCCCCTGTCATGAAGAGCCTTGTGAGGACACAGGAAAGAAAAGGGGGAATTTCAGAGAGCCCTTAGAGATTGTTTTAAAATGGTCATTGAAGGGTAAAGTTTCACTGCTTGTGGTCAAAACTCATAGTCATAAAAATTATTGGATTAAAGGTTCTAAAACTTAATCCTGTGCTTGTGATAGGGAGTTTGGATCTTTAATTGTTTTCTATTTATTGTAAATCATGTATGTGTATATTCATAGTTGGGAAAACAGCTTAGAGTTTAATTTTTAAAGAATGTTACACAGATGTTCATCTTTCTGCTTCTAACATTGGGTATTTGAATGACTTGGTATATTGGAGCACAAGGCTAATTAAACAGACACTTGACTGCAAGAGAAAACATCTGTAAAACAAAGCAGCGTAATTGGAAATTGCAGCTGAACAGACATTGCAAGGGACTGCCCAGGGGGATGCTGGAGTCACTGGAGGTGTGTAAGGAAAGACTGGATGTGGCACTTAGTGCCGGGTTTAAAGGCGGTGACTGGTTGTAAGTTGGACTTGGTCTTGGAGGTCTTTTCCAGCCTAATTGATTCTGCAATCCCAAAGGGCTCAAATCCTGCCCTATGTTGGGTGTTAGACCATGCACAGAGCCTGTGCCGAGCTCATCTTCCCCACAGTGAGCACGTTGTGTGTGCACCCCACACGGCAGAACACTCGGAGCTGGAAACACCCATCGGGACCAGAGTCCAGCTCCTGGCCAGCCCAAAATCCCACCCTGTCCCTCAGAGCAGTGTCCGAACTCTGCCGGAGCTGTGACCGAGGGGGGCTGTTCAGTGCCCGACCCTGCTCTGGGTGGGTTCCTGACAAAGATGAGGTCTCCCCCCAGTCTCCTTCGCTCCAGGCTGAACAAACCAAGTGCCCTCAGCTGTTCCTCATAAGCCTTTCCCTCCCGGTCTTTCTGCATCCTTAGGATGATCTCCAACAGCTTAGTCCCTATTTTTACAGTGTGATGCCCAAAACTACACACAGGTAGAGGTGAGAGCCCTGCAGAGCAGAGCGGAGCCATTCCCTCCTTTGACCGGCTGTTCCCGGAGGCAGAAGATGATTTTCCGCCGCCGGTTCTGCCCGGGCGGCGCCTGCGGGCTCCCGCTGGCCCGGCGGCGCTGCCCGGCCCCGCCATGGCGGCCCCGGCGGCGCTGCCCGGCTCCAAGATGGCGCCCGCGGCGGGCGGGACTTCCCGCGGTCGAGGGCGGGCGGCGCAGCCGCGATGGTGGCGGCGTGAGGCGGCGGGGCCGGCGGCTGCTCCTGCCCTCCGCGCGGCCCGGGCCGGGCATGGAAGTGGAGAAGATGGATGAGAATGAATGGAAGTACCACGGGGAAGGCAACCAGAGCCTCGTCGTCTCACACTGCCAGGTACGGGGCAGCCCCGAGCCGGGCCCGCGTGACGGGGGCGGCCCGGCGGGAGCGGCCGCTCGGCCCCGGCGCCCGCCCTCGCTGCTTTCTTTGCCGGAGCAGTTTTCTGTCCCGGGGTGATCGGGCCCGTCCCGTGGGGAGGATGAGCCGGCGTTTCCCCGGGCCTCCGTCACGGCCGGCAAGGATGGGAGGGAGAGCAGCCGGTGGCCGGGCAGCTGCCGCCTGGAGATGGGAGCTGTGGGAAAAAGTGCTAAAAATTCGTCTTTTCCACCATCATTCCCGGGTGTGGGTGATGTGACAGGAGAAAGCGAGCTGCTGAAGGCGTGTTTTTCCCTTTGTCACCGACTGTGGCTCGGTGAGGAGTTTGAGCCCTCGCTGCAGTGCTGAGCCGGGCTCCCCACTCTGACTGAGGTTTTTGGCTTTGCCACGGAGCTGCCGTGCTGTGACCCCGCCGGGCACTTCATCCCCATTCTCCCGTGTACCTGTTGGGCTGGTTTTTTGTTTTGTTGATTTTTCCCCCTTTTTGTCTGGTTTTTTTTTTTTTTTTTTTTTTTTTTTTTTTTTTTTTTTTTTTTTTTTGGGTGGGAGGGGGATGGAGGTGTATTTTATTAAAAAATACCAGTAAAATAGATTCAGCACTTGAAGCAGTAATGATTAAACAAAGCTGAATCCAATCAAGCAGACTCTCTGTCAGTTTATGCTGACAGTGTATTCATGCCCCCCTTGCGTGTGCATTATTTACTTAATACAATGGGATACATGCCCCTTAAAGGAGTTTATTCCTTTTCTAAAATGTGCCTGTGGCCGTGTTTGTGCTTTAAAGATGTATTTGTATTTTAGTTTAAAAGCTGGTATGGATTTGCCACAGAATGTTCTTGATGACTCATAGATCAAAACTCAGCAAAACCAGAATGTTGAAATGTAGGATTTTTGTAGAAAAAGATCTATAATAGGAGTTGAATCTTGAAAATAATGTTTTAAAATTATGTCTAAATGAATGACTGAAAAGAATGGATTATTTTAGTGTCTGTTTTCTGTGTTATAAGTATGAATTAGATGTAAAATATTAACAAATACCAAGCCTGAGAAAATGCTAGAAATCTTGTGGTGCTCTCCAAACTTTAGGAGGGCACTTCTGTGGCTCTGGCTTTTTTCCCCTGTTTTTCTTGATATCAAATACTATTTAAAAGCAATTTTTATGGAAGAAGAACATGTGTGATTTTGTTTCCTGTCACATTGAACTTTGAAAAAGGCAGTGTAGAAACTTCTCAGTCACTGGATGACGGGAACCAGGATAAATAATGGATTATTAGTGATGTAATTGTGATTATCTTTAAAGATGTGGAAAGTGAGGAAGTCAGCCAGTGATTCAGAGTAGCTGCTGAGCGTGCCAGTTCTCTTTTTAACAAGATGCTAAAACTTTTTAGAGTGAAAGTGAAATAGATACAATTTTTCCTTTATAGACAACTTTGAAACAGGAGAGCTTACATTTTGGATCTTTGTGTCTATTGATGACAAGGTCTGGTAAACCTGAAGCCTATAAATACTGTTTAGATGTTAATTGTAACTTTGTGTCTCTTAGGAACAGGATATGCTTGCACCATTAATCATCGTGCTTGTGATCTGGTGTTAAGTTATTCTCAGGTTTGTGTGGAGGGATCAGCAGCACAGCTGAGACATTTTGACTGTTCTCACTTCATCCTGTAGCTTCCCAGTTCATGTTTTTTGTGTATCAGTGCAGGAGGAAGGGACAGGGGTCTGGTGGTGGTGGGAGAGACGTGCATGGATGCTCAGATACAAGTGAGAGGCCACATTGGAGCCGTGCATGTGCTTGTGGTTCCCATGTTCTGATGTGGTGTTTTGAAATGTGGAGAGAAAGCTGCTCCCTGCCCTCTCTGTGTCTAAGCCTCTCTTCCTTGCTTTTGGAAAATTTGAGAAGTTTTACTTTTTAAACTACAACAAAAAAGTGAATCCCTGTCCTTTTGGAGAAGGGGGCATGAGCTGCTTGGCCTGTCCCAAAATGAGGTCTGGGCTGTTGTGTTTGAGCTGCTGATAACAGCAGTGTGGGCTGGGTGGGCAGCCTGGCTGGACCCTCCTGCTGCAGCCTGTGGGGCTGTGCTGGCCTGGGCATGGACAGGGCTGTGGGGCCGTGCTGTCACAGGGAGCTCTCCTGTGTTTAGGGCTCTGCTCAGTTCTGGGCATGGACAGGGCTGTGGGGCTGTGCTGTCACAGGGAGCTCTCCTGTGCCCAAGGCTCTGCTCAGTTCCTGGGCATGGACAGGGCTGTGGGGCCCTGCTGTCACAGGGAGCTCTCCTGTGTTTAGGGCTCTGCTCAGTTCCTGGGCATGGACAGGGCTGTGGGGCCGTGCTGTCACAGGGAGCTCTCCTGGGCATGGACAGGGCTGTGGGGCTGTGCTGTCACAGGGAGCTCTCCTGTGCCCAAGGCTCTGCTCAGTTCTGGGCATGGACAGGGCTGTGGGGCCGTGCTGTCACAGGGAGCTCTCCTGTGTTTAGGGCTCTGCTCAGTTCCTGGGCATGGACAGGGCTGTGGGGCTGTGCTGTCACAGGGAGCTCTCCCATGCTTAGGGCTCTGCTCAGTTCCTGGGCATGGACAGGGCTGTGGGGCCGTGCTGTCACAGGGAGCTCTCCTGTGTTTAGGGCTCTGCTCAGTTCCTGGGCATGGGCAGGGCTGTGGGGCCCTGCTGTCACAGGGAGCTCTCCTGTGCCCAAGGCTCTGCTCAGTTCTGGGCATGGGCAGGGCTGTGGGGCCCTGCTGTCACAGGGAGCTCTCCTGTGCCTGGGGCTCTGCTCAGTTCTGGGCATGGGCAGGGCTGTGGGGCCCTGCTGTCACAGGGAGCTCTCCTGTGTTTAGGGCTCTGCTCAGTTCTGGGCATGGACAGGGCTGTGGGGCCTGTGCTGTCACTGGGAGCTCTCCTGTGCCCAAAGCTCTGCTCAGTTCCTGGGCATGGACAGGGCTGTGGGGGCTGTGCTGTCACAGGGAGCTCTCCTGTGCCCAAGGCTCTGCTCAGTTCCTGGGCATGGACAGGGCTGTGGGGCCCTGCTGTCACAGGGAGCTCTCCTGTGCCCAAGGCTCTGCTCAGTTCCTGGGGCTGCTCCATTCCCTGTAGGTGCCCTTTAAGACATGAATGTAATGCATTGTTAATCCAGAGAGTACCAAATGAAAAAGTTGGTCATGGAAAAGTCACATGGCCAGCACACAGCTCTGCTGGCAGGAGCTGATAAGGCCTGGACACTGGTGACATGCAGCCACTTTCCAGCTTTGTCTGGCACTGGGATGTGCTGGCATCCTATGGAATGGCTCTGTTCTTTCCATGAAAGTGCTGTCAGTGCTCTCTGTGCTTTTTCCTCTTGCTGGTTATTAATCCTGCAGGATGTAACAGTGACAGCAATCTCACTGTGTGCTGAAATCACTGCAAGTGCATCTCTGCTCCCTGTCCCTCCAGTGCAGGCACGGCATGGGCTGTTCAATGCATCTCTTCTTACAGTGGTAGCTTTACAGAGTTACTTTAATTACTTTGGCAGCATTTAGGCAGTGATCCGGGGAGTGAAGGTGGAATGCCTGCCCAGCATTTCCAGTTCCCATTGTTATCACTGGAGCTCTGTGCTTGATGAGCACTCAAACTTCTGCTTTCATGAGTTTTTAAAGTTTCAGTTCTGGAGAATCTGAAGTTCCTGAAGATGTACAGAACTATGGTACAAATGTCTCTGGTAGTCAGGCTTTTCCTTTTGGTTTTTATTGAAGCTGTGAATGAATTAATTCAAATTGAAACTGACTTGTGGTCAAAAGGCCTTTGTGTAGTCTTGCAGTCTGCTGAAGTGCTAGAATGATCAGACAGCTTTGCTACCTCATGGTTCTAGTGTGAAATACAGCTGGTAACAGTGAGGTGTTGGTGAGACATCTGTGCTGCAGGACAGATACAGGTACAGCTCCACAAACCCTCAGCCAAGCACCATCACAGCCATCCAGGTGCTTTAGAAAGGAGGTTTCTTTTTCACAGAGTTTTTTAGTGGAGAGTCACTCCTTCTGCTTCAAATTTGGCTTCAGGTTTTATTAGAAAGAGAGCAAAGCAGTGCTTTCCCTCCTGCTCCCTCCTCCTGAGCAGCAGAGAGGGCTCAGAGGAGCTGCTGTAGTGCTGTTATCTCCTGGTTAGCTGTTGTGTCTTTCTGCAGCACAGATCAGAGCTGGAAATCCTCCTCTGGAGTTCTGCACTTGGGTCAGTTGTTTGCTCTTATGGGACACTTAACACTTCATTTCAAAAGGCTTCAGGAGATGTTTGTAGAAAGCAGTGTAAGCAGCTCTAGGAGTAATAACTTGGATTTCCTTCTGCTGTTGAAACATGTGCTGGTAGTCTGCAGTAGCTGCTGTATGACATGGAGTATGTACATTCCTCCTGGCCTGTTTGACTTCTTGTGTGTTGGGATATTGTGCTAACCAAAAGCCTCATTTTGAAATACATTTGAACATTAAACTTGTGTTTCAGGGTGAGTTTGGGGAAGTGGAAAATAGGAGGCTTTTTCCCCCAGCTTGGTTTTTATTCAGTGAGATGGTCTAGAACAACCTTGTCATGTTGTTGCAAAAGGTTGTGGTTTATGGCTTCAGATGCCTGGATTGTTCATCTGCTGTGTGTCTTGGAATGTTTCCAGCTCCAGCAGATTTCTTTGGGTTTGGTACAGGACTTAGGAAATGCATGAACCATCTCCAGAGCATCTGTGAGCTTACAGGTAGGAAGGGGAAAGGAGGGGGGATGGAGAAGGTGAGGGAAGCAGCTGAGGAGTCTGGATGAGGGAGTCAAGGCAGGTAGTGAAGCTCACAGAAGATTCTCAAATTTGTGCCTGTATTAAACAAATAATGTCTCTTCTCTGTGATGTTTATTTTCCCTTCAGGACCTGTGGTGAAGATGGAGGATGTCCAGTGCTGCTTTAGAAGGATCTTTCTTGTGCTGGCTGCAGTGAGCAGGGACAGGAGGGATCTGGTGTTTCAGCAGCAGCCTCTGCTCTCACTGTGTCTGCAGCTGCCTCTGCTGGCACCTGCATTGTGGTGGCTGCACATCTGCAGAGAGGGGTTGGCTTTGGGGCTTTGCAGTAACTCTGAGAAAGGGATTTGTGGCAAATCAAGGTAGATAATTGTTCCTCATAGTGCCTTTGCATTATGAAAGAGTTTTTCTGTGGCTGTTGGTTGTTTTGTTTCTAAGAGTAATGACAAGTTCATCTCTGTTGCAATGAACTGACTTGAGGAGAGGACAGGATTGTGTGTTTAGACAGAAGGGTGTTGCTGAAAGAGTGGAAAGCTTCTGGTTGGAATGCCTGAATTATGTGCAGCTTTCCTCTGCTCTTGTTTGGCAGAAAGGGATGATGCTGGTCATTACTTGCTGTCTTGTTGAGAGAATCTTCTTAAGGTGCTTTTTGTGATGATGTCATTTTGTACAAGGCCCAGAACTTGTGTGGCCTGTTTCTTCTCTTGTTTTTCTGTGTGGAGCTGCCTGAATCTGTTTTGTGCTATTGGAGTTTGTGTAAGTACTGATGCCCCCCCAAACTTCTGAATTGTTCCTGAAAAAATCCAGATCCCTGACTAGAAAGCAAATTTTTTTTTCAGTTGTGTTCTGTTTTCTGTTCAGTTGTGTTCTGATTGTTTTTTCTTTTCATTAATATCTATAAATGTCTTGATTTCATGAAAATATAGAACAGGCTGATTATTTCTGTATTAAAGAATCTTCAGTTAGGGAAATTTTGCTGTTCCTGTGGATATAAATACAATAGTTTATTAATAGTGGCCTTCTCTGAATATTGCTCTGATTAAATATGGCCACATTCTGGTCTCTTGGTTCTTTTACAGAAAGATATTACCAGAAAAAGTAAAATGCAAACTGCATTTATTGAATTTTAATTTGACTAATTGGGAAAAGCACAGTTATGGTAAGACTTGAACTTAAACATCTTTGTCTCCTTGATGAGATTTTGGTGTTTACATTCCAAACCTGTGCTGATTCCTGCTTCTGATGCATTTGGCAATCAGGTAATGTAGGGAGGAGTTCTGCATCTGATTCTGTAGAATTTTCTGTCTCTTTTGTTTGATGTTTGGATTTAGTTTTTTATTTTTTTAATTTCATAAGGCATTTCTTTGACCTGCACTCTCCAGCATTGTTGTTTTTTTGGGTGTGTGCACATCTCAGCAGTGTCTAACAAAACAGTGTTTAACAAAACCCCCACACCTGCACACCTTTTGCCTACTTAGACAAAGGACAGGAGGACAGCTTGATGACTGAAGGTAATACTCCTTCTTTCTTAGCTGATTTTTTAGCATTTTATTTAGTTATTCTAAACAAGGAGAGGAGCTTCTGCCCAAATTGACTGAAGCAGCTCTGAAAACCAGTTGAAAAAGCCAAGTGTGTAATCAGGGTGTGTCATGAGTGAAAAGAGAGGAAGAGATGCCTGTCCTGCTGGGAACAGCAGTGAAGTTTGTATGAACAGAGGGCAATCCCCAGGCTGAGGTGGAATTTGGGAACCTTTGTGACACCTGCATTAAATAGGATTCCTTGCATTGACCTTGGCTAATTGATATTTTCATGCACATCTATGGTCAATGGATAAAAAAAAGAGACAGTTTGTATTTGTTTGTGTTTAATTCTTTGGCTAAACAGGTACAATGTGACTGTGGATGCCATAACTGATTGACCCAACTCTACTTGAGTACAATCTACAAAGGTTTGACCATAAACAATTAAAAGTTGAAAGTACTTCCAGTTCTGTGAATTAGCTGTGAAGCTTTTTATTGACACACACTTCTCCAAAGTTATTAGATTGAGTCAACATCAAGGAATTTTAATTCTGTATCAGGATTTCAATTCAGTATTGTACCAGAGGTTAAATTTAAATTTTTCTTGTGTTTCCCAGGTTTCTGCAGTGCAAGGATGCTCTGAGTGCAGAGTGGTTCAGTGCCTTCATGGAGTGCAAGGGAAGGTGGCACTGGGTGGCAGGGCTGAATGTGGAGAGGAGAGAGAGCAGAAAAGCAGCAATTGAAACTTTTCTTATAGCAGTGCCTTAAGTTCTGTAGATGCAGATGGGGAAGCACAGCCTGAGTGTGGATGGAGCTGGGAGACAGAAGCTGTGCCCCAGCACTAATCCCCAATGGCAGCAATCCTTTCACTGCAGCAGCAGCAGCACCTCTCTCCTCCCTGCAGGATACTTACTTATTTCAGAGGTGCTCTCTTTTTGCTAATAATGAGTGTTGGAGCACACTTGTCTTTTGGTGACCTTCTTTGGAAATTCAGACTCTACTGTGGGTCAATTTTTTTCTTTATTTTGTGTGACTTTTGAGAATGCTGAAGGCTATATCATTAAAATGTAAAACCAATCCCAGTTTTGCAGTCAAGCTCAGGAGATCATTAGCCTTGATTAAAAATGATCTGGTTTTTTTTCTGGTTGGGTTCAGTGCTGGATCAAACTTGAATGAGTTCCTTTTGCAGTTGAGATCAAGTTGTTATCTCAAAAATATTTCTTTTGTGTGTGTAACAAGTGCTTGCAATGCAGTGCTGGAGTTTCTGTGCCTTTTCTGTATCTGCCCTCACTGACAGCAGCTGTGGGCTGGGTAAAGCAGCCTGGCTGACCCAAAGCCGTGCAGGAGTGCTCTAAGAACCTGCTTTATTCACTCTTTTGGCTCTTCCTCCCTCCCAGCTGTTCAGTGGATGTGTCTGTGACAAGGAATGAAGTGTCAGGGAGGTGTCCTGGCCTCCTTCAAGTGTCCCCCCTGTCCTGCTTTTTTTGGGAAGGAGCAGTCACTGGTTCTGCATGAGCACAAGGTGGCTTAGGTGCCTTCTGCTTGGCTTCTTCTGGATGCTGAGGATTATTCACTTGTTCTAGCTGCCCATTTAATTATTTAACTCCATTCTGATCCCTTTTACTGTTTGACTCTGTATTTCCTGCCCCCATTAATAATTTCCTGCAATGCCTGCTTTCCCCTGCATGCCATCAGATGGCTTGGCAGCCTAAAGCTGGGGTGAGTGTGCTGCTGATAGAGGGGGTGTGTTTTTGTGTTCTGATTGCTGCAACTCACCTGTCTGACAGATGGATGAGGCATTTCACGTGCTTTTAAATGTCAAAGAGCATTTTTCCTTGTTTCCATGTGCTGTGCTACCCAGGCAGTGCCAGTGCACACTGAGGGCCAGGCATCAATGGCTTTATTCATCCTGCTCTCTGTCTGGTGTGTTTGCACCTCATAGCAGTGGCTCTATCACTTGATATCGTTTCAGGTGCTCTTATTGCTGCTGTGGCTGAAGGGCAGACATTTCCTTCTCACTCTTGCAGAGTGCAATCATTAAATTCTCTCAGAATTGGTACCATCTGTGCATTGCAAGGTTATAGAGGCTTAGCTATAAAGTGAAACCTGAGGTAGTGCTTGACTCTCACGGGAATCAAGATCATAACCAAGCAGGAAAATAAATTGTAATGAGCACCTGAAGCCTGATGCAAGCTGTGAGCTGTGTGCTAAAGCAAACAAGTGTCATGGGGGGTTGGCTTTCAATTAAGGGTTTGCCATATTGAATGGTGCAAAGCCAGATGCCATGCCAGAAATCCTTTATTCATGTTAAGAAATAAAACCATTGTTCTTCAAGGACTCCTGTGCTAAATAAAAGAGTATTGTTCCTATTTCTGAATGCTTCTTTGCACTATGTGTGAGCAATTGCTAAACTTCCTCCATACTGGCAGGAAATGTAGCTTTCCTCACTTTGTTTTGTGTGATCTTATCCACCTTGTGTAGAACAAAACTCAGTTGGAAAACAATTGTGAATGATGCTACCAGTGTATTTCATTCAAAAGCTGCAAAATTTTCTAGTCCTTAGTTTGTTTCCATCTCTCCTAACCCTTCACATTGCACAGCACACTGACCCTGGATGGAGAGACCTTTAAAATATCTTGTGTTGAGTGCCATGAAGGTAAGCTTTGGCTGAAGTGCCTGGGCACCGTGGTGGGCATGTTTCCACTGAGTTCCACCATTTCTCAGAAGGACAAACTCTCCCTGTCACTTCCTTTTCTGAGATGTGAAGATAACACTTCTTTGTCCATTTTTCTCCTTCCCAGAAGTTGCATTTTCTGAATAGAAAACCATTGTTTTCTGTTCAAACCCCTGAAACTAGAATTGGAATTGAAGGGGTTGTGAGATGTAGATTTGAAATAAAAAAAAGTCAGAATAATTTTTTTGTTGAGAAATAGTGCATGCAGCTGCAGTGTGCCACTGCAGGAATAGCTTAATATCAGCTAAACAATTCCATAGTTCACGGTGAGCACCCTTGGAACTGTCAGTAATCAATATTTGCATATCAGTGTGTTCAGTTTGCCTCCCTCCCTTGGACTGACAATCAGAATGTGCTTTCTGTAGGTGCCATTGCTGCAGGTTGTTGTAAACCCACAATGATTGGGTGGCACTGAACAACCACAGGGGTAGCTCTGGCATCCTTGGAGCTGAGCTTGGTAAGTGCTTGGTAGCTCTTCAGGGTCAGCAAAACAGTGAATTAAATAACCAGGTGTAAAGAAATTCAGAGCCTTTACAGACACTATTTTCTCCAAAAGTGTTTGACTTTGTATCTTCATCTCCTTTGGCAGAGGCTGGTGGTGGTGTGTGAAATTAGTTGCAAAAAATAGCAGGGTAAGAATTGTAGAGAAGATTTGTTACCAGTCTTGGAGAGTGTTTCACCCCGTGTTTATAATTGGAAACTTGTGACTTTAATATGCACAACTTTTAAAGAAAGATGGGTTCAGTTACTCTGTTTCTGTATTTTGGGCCTTTTGAAGCAGCAGGTAGGTAACTTTGTCATGTGAAATTGCAAACAGAGCCTGCAAAGACACGGGTGAGTTTTTAGATGCCAGAATTTATGAGGTGTTGTGGAGTGAGGGGGATGATGGCTGTGGGAAGGGGGTGCAGTTCCTTTTGGGAATTAAAAAGTTGCATCTCAGTCTTGTTCTCTCCCAGTGGATCTTGCATTTGTGAGCCCAAGGTGGGAACAGAGGAGATGAGAATCTGCTCCAGTTGGGAAGGAGATGTCAGAGCAGGGCTGTGCCTCCAGACAAAAGCAGTTAATGTGATCTGCTCAGAATAATAACAGAGTCATAACAAATGACGTGAACCTGCTTATTTGGAGAAGGAGCAGCTGATGTTTCCCAGGCTTTGTGTTTGGACAGGCTAATTCTTTGTGTTTTTGTACAGAAACTTATTCTAAACCTGAGTGAGCAGAGGGAAAACACACATCTTTCTGTATATCTAAGCACTTTTATCAGCAGTTGAGCTAATTTTAATTTTTCCTATTTCTTTCACTGCCACCAACTCTTATCTAGATTTTTGTTACTCATGTAGCAAGAGACCTGAAAAAAACCATGACGCACACGAGGTTGTTCCCTGAGGGGGAATATCAAGATTATAGATTTGCCCCAGTTGTGTTTAACTTTTCAAAACTCTCCAGTTCAGGAGGCCTGCATTTTATGTTAGTGAGGTCATAGAATAAGGTCATTATCAAGCACCAAGCTGTACAGAAACAAATGTAAGCTTTTATCCTGGTTTCATAATTCTGCTGTCTAATCCAAAGTACCTGGATTGATTCCAGTCATATTTTGGCCGAGCTACCAAGGATTACTTTATTTTTTGGATTTTATTGAGTAAGATTAATATAATAGCTGTAGTAACTGCTCTAGAGAATAAAAATTCTTACAGGTAAGCTTTTGGGGACCAGGCCCAGGACACAGGAGGACAAGAGCTGTGTGTGCCACCGATTTTGGGCATTTTCACAGCTCCTTCTCTCCTTAACTTGGTTCTGCTCTAACCCCAGCAATTGTTTGCTGCTGGGTGTTAGAGGTGTTTGCCTTTCTTGGTGGGGCTGTAACTGCAAACAAACACAAACTGCTGTGCTTTGGGATGGAGCTGCCCCAACACCTCCGGTTACATCACCCCCTGCCCAGCCTGTGGAAGTGCTTTAGAGACACAAGTTTTGTATCCTCGTTGCTGGTGTTTGTTTTCAGTTTTCCATAACAATTGGGAAGGGTTGTTGTTGTTGTAGCCTAGTAGGGCCTGGAGCCGCTGAGAACATTGTTATTGCCATCAAGCTGCTCTGCTCCCATCTGAGAGTTGTCCTTAAATTCCTTATTTGAGAGCGAGAGCTGCACTGTGTGATGTTCTGATGGGTGGGTTATTTTTAGTCTTTTGTCACTAAATGGAGACTGAACATATGCAGGGATAAAAAAAAAATTGTAGAGAATTCTTCCTTTGAATTCATTATTTTTCTAACTTATCTTACATCAAAAGATATGAAGCCTTTTAATGTTGTATGTGTTACATTTGCCTACATCCATGCACTGTCTCTTTTTTTCTCCTTTGCTTGCAGCCTGCTTTTTTCATCTTTTTATCTCTCTGGGGCTGTTGCCCAGCTCACTGAATGCCCTGCTGGTGCCAGGGGCCTCTGTGAGCCCTCCCCTGTTTGAGGAGAAGGAAATGCAGGGAGCATCAGGATCTAGCTGAGCTGATTCTCCAAGCACTGAGGAGTAGTGGCAGCCTCCTCAGAGATCCATTCCCTTTGGAATTTGGGTCATTCTTGTGCATGCAGATAACTATGGCACATATTTGATGTTCAGTCTGTAAATATAAAAAAATTGAAGGCATTTTAAGATAACTGAGAAAAAAACCTCATGGCAACAACCACCCACAATATTTCCAAGTAAAGAATCAGCCAAGTGAATCAGAAATGCAATAGCATGAAAAATGTGGGCCAATATTTTTGGTGGTGATACTTCTGAAGCTGTTGGCACCTGTGGCACCTGATGGATTAACCCTGGTGCTGTGGAACTGCTATTGAAATGCACAAAGGGATGTAGCTGGCTGGAAACTTGCCTCAAAATAGGAAAGAAGTGTTTGGAGGTTTTTTTGATGTTTGGTTTTGGGGTGGGTTTTTGTTTGTTTGGTGATGGTTTTGTGTTTTTATTTCCTCTAATCATGTAATAGTCTTACTGAAATGTGGTCTGGGCTGGCTGGTCTGAGTGCATCTGTGAAGTTTGTTTGAACAGTGCTGGGTTTCCTTTTGACATCTGTAGGCCAGCAGCACGTTCTTCTTTTGCCATATGTAATTCTGGTCCTTTTGCCAAATCAGAAATCTTTTGCTGATGAACAAATACTGTCCTGAGTCAGGTTTTCCAGAGCACTGCTTGGAATCATGGCTGGGAACTGATTAAAAGATAAATATCTACACTAGCCTTGGAAGATTACAGAATCATGTTTCTCAATGGATTAGAAGTGATAATCAGATCACTCCATCACTGATCCACTTACTAATGAATAATTAAAGCAGGAGACCCAGATGGTTGGAGCACTGTAAGAAGAACACAGTGCACACAGAGCCAGGGCTCAGCAGCCTGGGCTCACCATGACAGAGGAGAGGAAGTGTCACCAGGCATCCTGGCCAATCCAGGGGGCTGTAATTCCCACTCTGCTGGCATCTCCTTTGCTCTTGGGGCACTCATCTTGCAGGGCAAATCAAACTAACAGCAAAGTATCCTTTCATGTGAGAGTGTTTTCCAGCTGTTGTGGTGGGTGAGGCTTTAGAGATCTGGAAGGGGCCTTGTCTGGCTTTCAGTGGCAATGTCTGAGCCTGGACCCAGTTTTGTTATTGCTTTGGATGCCACATTGTCATTAGTTGTGCTTGTTTCCTCTTTCTCTCCATGTTAGTAATTAGAGATATCTGCAGCTCTGTCCCTGAGCCCTTGCACAAACAGCTTTCAGCTCTGAAACATGGAACAGATCTGGAGCTGTCATGCTATGGGGAGTTTTTTAATGGCAAATCATTTGGAAGGGAAAAAGCTTGGATTCCATAAACCAGACATTTTGTCTGCATTGTCTTTGTCAGCAAATCTGAATGTACTTCTGTGGGAGTGCTTTAAATGGATTTAATCCTTTTTGTGTGTCTTGGGAAGGCCCAAATGGAGACAGACTGGCTGAGAGGTAACTCTGGAAAACAGAGTTTGTCTCTACCTTCTGGGGTGCCCAGTTGTTGGTATAGTACCCATTGTACCTGGATAGGCTGAACTGCATCCATATTTACAGTGGAAGGAAATATCTCTAATATCAGCTATTTAGGCAGACCAGAGGCAGGGCTGTGTGTTGCCTTTTAAGGCCTTAACCCTGTGTCAAACTTTGATTTTAATTTGTAACGTGTCAAGCTTTTTGAATTGTTACAAAATTGACAACAATTGTAAAAATGACAAAAAATTAGTGAGTTTTTCTATGGTTTTAAGGCAAAACATTTGGAAGCCTGCTATATTTGTTCCTGTGTTGTGTATTTACTCCACAGCAGGGTTTGGTTTAGGGCTAAGTTCAGCTGTGTAGCTGCTGCTGGTAACTTGTGTGTCCTTACTCATTTGTGATGCCCTGCTGATGCAGTGAGTGCAATGGGCCTTGTGTCCCTTTTGGGGAGCTCTGGTGCACACAGCCAGGGTGGGGTGTTTGTGGCTCCATTGAGCTTTCCCAGGTTCTCAGGGCAGTGCTGCAGGCTGGGGGAGCATTTCCCTGCTGTGCTCAGGGAATGCAGAGTGGCTGCCTCCAACTGATGGCAGAGCTGGCAGCAGCCATTGCTGCGTTTGATTTCGAGTGAAACAACCACCTAAAATGTGCTTTTCTGTTTGGTTTTTTCCCTTAATTTCTCAGAGGGGTGCACTGGGCAGTCAGACAATGGTGGTGTTTATAATTGCTAATGGATCCCTGTTCTTTGCTGTTTTCCTCAGCGCTGTGTGGTGCTACGGTTCCTGAAGTCCCCCCCCAACCAGAACAAGGTAAGATTTAAACCTGTCCTGAATGCCCTTGGGTAAGCTAATAGCCAGGGTGAGGAGAAACCAGAAACCTGTGAAAGAGCTGTGGCTGGCAGGGGTAAGAACAAATGAATGTTTTGAAATGTGCCTGTGTTTCAGGGGCTTTGGCAACAGGAGGAAATCTGAGGTTGCCTTATGTAACTGGGCTGATGTGAGTGCTGATAGCACGGGCTGTGTGTGGGGCAGAGGGCAGAGCTTGCAGGGTAAATGTTCCAAATCCACCTGGGGGAGCCCAGGGATGCTGAGCAAGAAAGGAATTTTCCTGGCTGTGGGCAGGAGGGACAGAACAGGAGCTGCACACACTGGTGCCACGGTCAGGGGCTGCTGTTCAGCACCTGTTCAGGAGCTCAAAAGCCATGGAATGGGAGCAAACACACGAAATGTTGGCAGCAAACCTTTGTCAGTGAGTGACTGAGTGTCCCAGCTGGGACAATCTCCCAGTTCTTCCATGGTACAATAAGGTTTTGCTGCTTGAGAAGGAGCTGAAGTGAGTTACTTTAGATTTCTTTTAACAGGGATAAAAAAATGATCAAAACCCAAAGATGGAGCATAAACACAGCGTTCCAAGGAAGAAAAATGAGAAAAGAGAGCACAAGGTTCAAATTGTTTCATTTTCTCAGTTGAGAGGAGTCTTTAGGGTGTGTTACCTGGGAGATGCAGGGCTGGAGTTGCAGCAGCCCTGAACCTTGGCTGTGTGAGGCACAGGGACATCCTGAAAGCAGTGGGCCCTGCTGGGAACTGCTGTGTGCCTCATTTTGGAAAAAAGAAACAAGGATGAATGTAAAATAAACACCTAGGAAGGACATTTTATTGCTTTAAATCAGGGAGATAAATGTGAAAAGCATCCAGTTTCACAAGGGACAAGTTGCTAAAGCAGAGGAAGGCAAAATTGGTGAACACAGCATATGTATCAGTTATTTGATGGTCTTTCTGCTGCTACTTAACTTGATAAAAGGTCTGGTAAAACCAGAGTATGATTCAAGTAGATTTTTGAGCTGCTTATATTGGCAGGATTTCAAAAATGTATCTTGTGCTTTGGTAGCAGCCCAAGATAATAATGTTTAGTGTTAACAAGAGCAGTGATGAGTCCAGAGCACCACAAGAAAGGAAACAGTGCTTATCTCAACTTTTAGTATAGCAGGAGAGGACTGGACTACAACTTGGTGTAAAAAGTCAGTCTGCTGGAGTTTATTTAAGAAAACAGAACACTGAATGCCTGCCCCTTTTCCTTGCTAGTTTTCCATTTTTTTTATTTTAACTTCAAAGAGATTGTTGCACAGTAATTGTATTTAACAAATTGTCGGAGTGTGAGAGTCACAGAGGAAGGCAGGAGGTGACTTTTGAGTTTCCACAGCACTGGGGCTGGGCAGTGCAGCTGGAATTGATTCCAGGGCTGCATTTGGGGAGAGCTGGCTCCAGCTCTGCACTTGCATTGGGAGTGTGTGGACTGGTGATGCACAATTCCCTCTAAACAGAAGGTTTTGTAATTTGAATATATTTACTTATTCTGGTGATTGATTTTTTTAAAGGGCCATTTTTCCTTGGAGCAGAACAGAATAAATATTTTATCATCAGATCAGTAAACAAAGCCTGGAGAATCAGTTTTGGGATAAACTTGCACATAGCAAGAACGACAGGGAAAATGTTTTGGTTTATTTTTTTAGGAATAATCTGTATTCCTGACTTAAACAAAGTGAGTTAGGTTCAGAAATGTTCTGTTCTGTCTGTGCATGACATCACAGGTCATCCAAGGTAAACAATGCTGAAGGAAGCAGTTCAAGCAAAATATTTTCTAATAATACACACACTGAAATTCAGATGTGAACAAATAGCTCTCAGTCTCTTCTGCTTAACTCCTTTGGGAAGGGTAAAGAAGTCTGGATGCTGCTTTGTACATTTAATTATCTGTTTAATTATGAATTTGGGATTAGATAATCCAGTAGTTGAACAAGTTGGTATTATTGTGCATTGTAACCTTGTTGTTATGATTGAAAAACTCTCAGTGCAACTGCAGAGCTTGCATTACTTGAATAGAAAGTCAAGTGCCAGCCTCAGGGAGTGCTTTTAATTGCATATTGCTAGGTTAGTGTGTGATCTTCTTCATGAAGGAATTAAAGTTATTGTATAAAGCCTATTTGAGTTTTGGTGAGTGAGCTGGCAGTAATGATGGGTCCTTCCAAAGCTTTTCATCTGAGTGGCTTTTGATGTTAAAAGGTGATGCCCAAGTAGCCTGTTAGTTGTTCTTTGTTTCATTTAGATATAGCAAATATACTTGCTCTTAAAAGACATTTTAAGCTTGATTTATAATTTTATGGTTGTATTGATCTTTTCAGCTGGTGACTATTTCCATGTAGTAAAAGTGACAGCAGTAAATTTTAATGCAATGTTTATTCTCAGTCTGAGAGTCTGTGTGTGAATGTTAACCCCAACCAGACACAAACCTGGGGTGCTGTGTACGTCAGCAAACCAGGCCAGAACCATCTGTGGATGGGAAAGAGCTGAGATTTCTGTTCCTGCTGGGATGGTGTAATGTTCCCTCTCACCAGGCAGGATTTGTGTAGGTTAAGGAAGGGACTTTTGTCATTTGTGTAAGATAAAAAAGGGGCTGTTGTCATTTGGGATTAGTGCTGGATGTGGTCTTTCCTCCTTTCTCTAGGCTATGGCAGTGTCTGGGTGTTGTCCTCTAATATTTTATTTCCTCTTACTCTGCTCTGTTTATATATTTTCCTCCTGCTCTCATTTTTCCTCTTTGGTTTGCTAACATGTACCCAAGTGTTGCACTTTCTTTTCCTCCACTTAATCTTAGTGTGAGGTTTGAAGGGGGTTTGTGTGTGTGTTACAAAAGGACAGAGCAGCTTTGAGGTTCTCTGTTAGGACACTGAAATACCCTGCAGAGAGGCAGAGCGTGCTGAGTGCAGGGAATGGGGAAATGCTGCTGTGCCCTCCTTTGCTGGGCGTGTGTCCAGCTCTCACTGTGCACTTGTCCCTGTCCTGCTTCCAGCTCCCATCAGCTTCCTTTCTGCCTTTTGCCATCTTGTCTCATAGAAACCTTTCCTTATGAAATTACAGAATATCACAGTAGGGTAAGATTTTTCCCAGTGTGGGGCAGGATTTGGGACAGATGGAGAGTTCTGTACCTGTTCATGGCTCAGTCTTTGCAGCTGTTCTCTTCCCAATCTCCAGGATGTGCTTTGTGACACTCCAAGCCTCTTTGCTCTGCAGCTTTGGGCAGCTGGAGTTCTCTGAGCTCTTTTGAGAATAATGGTCAGAGTAGGTGTTGAGCAGTCTCCCTTTGTTCCACCTTTCTCTCCCCTTTGTCTCCTGAAACTAAAGAATCATCTTCTGTGACCATTTTTGTGTGTGTCTGTTTGACTTCAGTGTGCACTGAGCTGCCAAGCCCAGCACTGCAGTTGTTTGTTCAATCACTGACCAGGATGTGTGTGTGTTCTGCAGGGTTCTTGTTGTTATTTTGGAGTTCAGTCACTGCATTTCTGTCTTCCAGACTCCCGAGGAAATACTCCACCATCTGCAAAACATCGTGGACTTTGGAAAACATGTGATGAAGCAGTTCTTTGGGGAGAACTATGTTCACCATGGGGTAAATGATTTGTTTTTGAATAAATGGCTTAGGCATTGTAAACACTGAAGTGTTTGGGGGAGCACAGAGTGCCAGTGAAAGGAACTAACAGGGTTTGCACACAGGAAGCATTGGAGGCAAACAGGAGCCTGTGCTGAGGGGATTGGATTGGACTCAGGGCTTTGGCTGAGGAGAAGTGTGGCCATTGCTCTGCTCTGCAAGAGGGGTGTGTGAGAGAGATTTTTAACTGCAAAACAAGAGGAGAAACCTGGTTCATATAAATTGTTGAGGTTTCTGGGCAGTCAGAGGTCACCCTTCCCTTGCTCTGTTGGTCAGGGCAGCCAGATCTTGTTCACTGAGCACCAGATCAGCTGCACCTGGAGCTGAGTTACACAGCTCTGCCTCAGAAGGGCTGGGATGGGACACATGGGACTTGTCCATGGAAAGGACAAAGTTGTGAAGGTTCCTGCACACACATCAAACTTGCACTGAAAATGCTCTTTGCCATGCATTTATTGAAATCAGTGCTTGGGTTTTATAGAGGAGCAGGTGTGCACAGGCAGTGAGTCAGAGGGAAAGCTGCTGACTGCACACCTCAGTGTGCTTTGTGTAACCCATTGAACTTTGCTGCTCCGTTTCAAGACTCCCAAACTGGGTATTCATTTTTGCATTAAAATGTTTTCTTTTTTGTTCCCCAATAGGAAATTATTCAACTGCCTTTAGACTTTGTAAGACAGCTCTGTTTGAAAATCCAGCCAGAGAGGCCAGGTAAGTGCCAGGGGTGGGATTAGAAAGGGGCTTCCTCAAGCTGTAAAGGATTTTCCTTTGTTCTAAAGTAAAAAAAGCATCACACTATTGAATATAAGACAACTTTTTTTAATATTCAGACAATGATAACTTGAAAATTTGTTGTGGAAAAAATGGAGTCTGTTCTGGAGTGAAAAGTAGTCTGTGATAGCTCTAAAATAGGGAAAGAGATTGGCCCTGTGGTGTCTCATGTTCCCAAAAGTTCCTGAGAATGGCCAGAAACTCCTGCTTTAGCAGAACTCCTTGAAGATAAATACAGTTTTAAATCAAAGTACTGTAGCCAAGTGCTTTGATTCTTTTCATCCAGGAATAAAAAAAGGAATTAATTCACATATAGTGAGCACAGGTCCACAGTGCCAGGAACCAGTGAAGTAAGTAAATAGTGTCTAATAAAAATTAAAAACCCAATGATACTCTGGAAGGGAATGACAGAATTTAGTTTTATTTTTCCAAGTTAACCTTTGTGTGTCCACAGCTGCTGGGGATTGCAGTGTGCTTGTGGGGAAGTGTCCAGGTGCTTCACAGCAATGAATCTCACTGTCCATTTTTAGCAGGAATGTTTTTGAAACCTCATGGATTTTTTTTTCAGTGTTACTCTTCACATAAGCCTGTGTAACATACAAAAGAGCTTCTCTAATACTTCAGATTCCTGTGCCTTTCTGATTTGGCAAGTGGCTTTCAGCTGTGAAGGTGTGAAGGATGTACTTTTGCTTAAATTTAGAAAAAGAAAACAAACCTCAACATTTTGTTGGAGACAGAAGGCTTCTTGCTCATCCTGGTGAAGCAGTATGGCATGACAGGCTGGTCCCTGAGGCTTTGGTTTCTCAGATTTATTTTTTCTATTGCAGTGTTTTTTTCAGAGTGGGCATTTTTCTTACAGTGGACACTGTAGCAGGAGCGTGAGTTCTGTGTGTCTGTTTAGTAACAGGTACTTGGAAATCTGGGGCCGTGTGCTCTGGGTAACTTTGAGCTAAAATCTCACAGACCTGTCTGTGTCCCAAAGGATGCACATGGAGAGGGTTATTCAAAGGATTTTAATGCAGAATACCTCTTGGGTTTATGCTATTGCTGCCAGTTCTCAGATCCTTTTGACTCAGCTGAGGGTTGGTAGGTCATGCATAGTAAGCAAAGGGGAGATCACATCTTTGAATAAACACAGGAATGAGTCACTTCACCTGTTGTTGGCCAGTCCATTTCCTTGCTGTTTCAGGCCTCACCTTTCCTGGGCTGAGCTGGGAGCTGGCCATTACCAGCAGCTCTTGGGCCAGTTTTGAGGGAACTGAAACCAGGGTTGATAATGGGGAGGGCAACTTTGTGCAAATGCATAATTGGCTGCAGCTGCTAAGCCCGTGTCCCGTCCTTCCCCGCTCGTTCCCACGGCCCACGCGGTGACCGAGCAAACGGCCCGGCCGGCGCTGATGTCGCTGTTGGTGTTGTTTGTCCCCGCTGTGGCAGAGTGTCGCTGTGACAAGGACATGGACACGCTGAGCGGTTACGCCATGTGCCTTCCCAACCTGACGCGGCTGCAGCCCTTCCGCTTCGCCGAGCACCGGCCCATCCTGTGCATCGAGATCAAGGTGTGCGGGGCGGCCTCGGGCCGCGGCCGGGTCTGTGCTCCCGCGGCGGGGCGGGCGGGCGGAGCTGCTTCACCCATGGGAGGAAACGCCCCCTCTCTCTTCCAATTCCCGGCTTTTGAAACCTGGGAAATTCCCAGGTGTTACAGGCTTTTCTGGCAGTTTGGCATGTCGTTATTTATTAAAACAATTCAGCCTTGAAGTGCTGGAATTTTTTATAATTTTAAAACATTTTCCTTTAACTGGAAAGATTTGCATATTGCCTTTATATTTCTATAGAGACATTTGTATTTACAATTCTGTTTTGTTTGTTTGTTTTAGCCAAAGTGTGGCTTCATTCCCTTTTCCAGCCATGTTTCACAGGAGATAAAGCACAAGGTGTGTCGTTACTGTATGCATCAGCATCTAAAGGTAATTATTAAGTCACCCTGCTTCCCTTTGGCTGTAGTGTGCTCTATTTGCTGTTCCAGGCTTGCTTTCCTGTTGAAACTTGCTCACATCTCTGATATGACTAAAGCTGGTAGGAGGATACACAGCTGAGTTGCGGGGTGTGAATTTATTTAGTGAGAGATGGAACAAGTTCTGTGGGGAGCTGGAAGCAAACAAACACAATCTCAGCCTTTGGGGACTGTGAACGCTGGGACTGGGTCAGCTCTGATGTGGAACTTCCTTCCCAGCTCAGCTGCCCAAGTGCATTCTGTGCCTGAGAACAAACAGCACGTAACAGGCACGGAGTTCATGGAGCTGTGCCTGCTGGGACTCTGCAGTGGAGTCACTGGGACTCCCTGGGACTTAATGTGACCCTTTCTGCCTTGTTGTTGGGAAGGATGAAAGTGTGACAAGAAAGTCTCACAGATATGTGTGCTTGGCAGAAAGATTTTTAAATGTAGAGTCTGATGAAGGAATAGAGATGGAAGCAAGTTTTGATATAGGAGAAAAGAATTGCTGAGCCACTCTTACTGGGTAACCAAGGAGGCAAAGGGTGTGTTAGTGAGAAGGGGTTTTTATGGCTTAGGGCAAAGGATAAACCCACCTCAAACATGAAGATGTTTTTACCAAGCAGAAAGAGAGCACAGGCAAACAAGGCAGCAAAGTGGCAAGTAGAAAAAAGGTCTCAGAATTTTCTACTGCAAGAAAACTGAGAAACAACTTCTGGCTTAAACTGTAATGTACTTTTAGTGATTGGAGAACAGTAACATGAATATGGTAATTATAGCAGTTATGACAGGCTAGAGATAAAAGTTAAGGTACAGATTGGTTCTGCTGTATGAAGATGCTCAGCAAAGAAAAGTGTCCAATGCATTGTAACCAAAACCAAAGGGTCTCCAGGCCTGGCTGCAGCTGGAGCTGACAGCTGTGGGCACAGCTCTGTCACCCACAACCCTGGGCTGCTGTAACCTCTTGGATGGAAGAAACTGCATTTTGGACACAATAAACTGCATTTTGGATGGAATAAACTGCATTTTGGAGAGCCCCTGGGTCCCACATCTCTCATTCAGGCTCTTACACCTTGTGAATGCAGTTTGAGTGACTTGAGTTAAAAATGACTGGGAAGCACCCAGAGTGGTCCTGAATTTTGTGTTCAAAGTGGTTTAAATGCCCAGACCTCTGAAGGCAGGATGCCAGTGGCACAGAGCTGGCTGTTATTCCAGGCAGGGAGGGTAACAGCAGTGCTCTGGCTTTCCCACAGGTAGCCAATGGAAAATGGAAGCGACCAAGTAAATATTGCCCATTGGATCTCTTCTCAGGGTAAGGATTCTGTAATTTTGCCCCCATCCCCCCCAAAAAAATCTGCATTACAGATTTCTTGCTTGGGTTACTTTGCCTTTCACTGAGGTGTTATGGGTGATCAGTGCTGGCTTGTGTGGACCTTTACAGTGATTATATAATCTGCTATTTCCCCTTTACACCTATCTCAGCAATCAGAGCTGCCTTTTGCAGCATAACATTCCACCCAAGAGCTGTTCAGTGTACTCAGATCTGAAGTTCACTTTGCCTTTGCCATGACCTCAGTGTGAGCAATGTGCTCAGTGCATGTGCTCATGCAGGTGTGAACATCCAAAGGCTGTGATGAAACATTCTTGCCTTTGTTTTCCCTAGAAATAAACAAAGAATGCACTTTGCTTTGAAGAGCTTATTACAGGAGGCACAGAACAACCTGAAAATATTTAAGGTAAAGTTAAATGTTCTCTGCTTGCTTTTTTTGCCTTGGATTTTAAACAATTTGACTTGAGCATCTCACCAGTCAAGATCTTCTTACAAACCTACCTAGTCAGACCATCACTGTTCCCATCAAGAGAAGGAAATGGGGAAGTTCTTAGTTAAATTTCAGATGAGGACAGAAAAATAATAATAACCCAGAATTCACAGACTCAGAATATGGGATTGTCCAAGTCCAACTCCTGGCCCTGCACAGACACTCCAACAATCCCACCCTGTGGCTGAGAGCATTTTCCAAATGCTCCTGAAGCTCTGGCAGCCTTGGGGCGGTGACCATTCCCTGGGGAATGAATTAATGGGAAGGAATCACTGAGGAGCAATTAACAGAAAAGGACTCTTAAGGTGACCAAAGTTTTAAAACTTTGTGTACTGCTTCAGGAAGAAGGAAATGGAGAGCTTGGCATACTGCTGCAAATACTTTGTTGTAATTCCTGTTAGAGCACTGATGCAGGCCTCAGTGAGGAAGGAAAAGTGGCATTCCAAGACACACACATAGGAAAAATATGAAGCAGTAACTGATGATTTGTGGAGATTTTCAGATTAATTCTAGGAAACAAGATTACTTCAATTTATTTCTAATATTAAATCAACTATTTGAATTACTTGAACTTCTATGAGCTGCCCTCTTTTTGTACTAGTAAGTAGCTATCACATCTTTTCTGTCCCCTTTCACAGCCTTCCCTTTGCCAGTCTGGGCTGGTGAAAAAGGGAGTTTCACATGGTTCTTTTTCACTGCTGACATTATTCAGAAAGAAGTGATAGAAAATGTGCCAAGCATCACTCACCTGTATTGTTCTGATTCCTCACAGGCCATTGAGTTGGGAAGGTAGCACTTGATTTAAACAGTTTGGGTTTTCATTCAGAGGTTGTTACTGCAGGCTCTGATTAGACTTAAGAGGAGAGTAAGATCCCAAATCTTAAGAGGAGATAAAGATCCCAAATCTTTAGGAGATTGGGAATGTTGGGTGTCTGTGTGCAGATTGTTAAGGCAATAACACTTTCCTATGCTTAAAATACTAGACCTGATGCTCTGAATAGCTCAGTATGAATAACCTGACTTCCTGATGTGCCTAAAGATTTCTTTTTCTCCTTGTTGCAGAATGGGGAGCTAATTTATGGCTGTAAGGATGACCAGGACTGTGTGTGTGACTGGAATGAACTCGCTCGTCACCTCAAGCCTTTCTTTTTCCCGTGCAACGGGCTGGCCAGCGGCCCGCAGTGCACCCGCAGCGTGGTGAAGGAGCTGATCCACGTCATCACCATGGCGCTGCTGAGCAGCACCGACTCCTGCAGGGCAGGGCACATGAAAACTGTTCCCATCTCACAGGGGAGGAGCTACTGTGAAGCAAGTGCTTTTAACAAGGAGCTAGTAAGGAACGGTAAGGGACAGTGGTGTAAGGGGGCGAGAACGGCCCTGGAATCCGGCTATCTGGTGAGGGGCGAAGGCCAGGGCCCCTGCGCATCTGAAGCCAGCCCCCCTTGGTGTCTTGGCCTCGGGCTGAGCTGGGGGATAGCTCGGAGCAGCGCGGTGAGAGACGAGTCAGGAGGCGACCACTTGCTGGGGGTAAACTGTCGGTTTATTACAGAAGAACCAACAAGGAGGGGAAACACCCAGCAAATGGCCCCGAACAGGGGCAGGAGAGGGTTTTAAGGGAAAAGGGGGAAAGAAGGCAGGGAAACTTGGCTATCCAATAGAAATACATATTTGGAGGTACGAAACATAACTGATATACTAAAGTAACCAACTGTTATAAATTATAGGAGGGGCTCCGGGGCTACAGCCAACCATAACTCCCAGAGAAAAGAAAATTCTCGAAACCTGGGAGGAGAAAAGGAGTGATTGACTGACCCCAAGGAGGAAACAACTTTCACTTTATAAGAGAAACCAAGGGAGGAGCAGTTTCATTTCCATAGCAACCTAACTGACAGGGTAGCAGCAGGAAGTAATACAGAAAATGGGGGGAGCAAACTAACGAACTTAAGAACACACCACAGTGGTGTAAGAACTGGCCGTCATTTACTGTTGGTGCTGGAAGGGAACTGCCCAGGCCACCCAGTGCAGCCCCTGCCATGGGCAGGAACACTTCCCACCACAGCAGCTTTCTCAGAGCCCTGCCTGATGTTATTCGTATCTTTGCCTCTTGGTTATCAATACTGATATGAGAATGGAAACAGGGGGATGCTGGTGGCGTTTAAAACAAGAGTTCTGAGCTGCGTAGCTGCCAGATAATTGTTGTTAAAATAATGTGACATTGTAGTGAACACTTACAGCACTGTATCTAATAATATCTAACAAATAAATAAAAATAAATTCAGGAGGTGGTACAGCAAAAAGGGAAGAAAACAGCAGTTTGAGCTGATAACAATCATAGGTATTCCAAATGAGTGGGGAATTTCCATGTTGTGTGTGATGAAGTTGGGCTGCTTTGGCTGGGTTATTACAACTCCTGTCCTTTGCCTTTCTCTGCTGCTCCTGTCAGCCCTCACCAGGGCACAGCTCATGTTCTTTTCTTCAGCTGCTCTTCTCCTGGTGGAGAGAGGTCTGAATACCAGAGGGAAGAGCAATGGGAAGTGAGAGCAGGAAAATTGTTAATTATGTTAATTCCTCAGTGCATAAGTTCTGTAAAGCTCTAATTATTCAAGATGCTGCCAGTTGTCCTAATTATACAAACAGCACATTTCCTTCTCTGCTTTTGAGGAAGACCTTTTTCACTGGCCATGGTTTGTTGTAGTGCTGGAGAAGGAGCTGTCCCAGAGAAATTACAGCAAATACAATTCATTACACTGTATAGAAAAGACCCCAGAGCTGAAATGCTGAATTACTGTCAGCAGTTGATACTGCTCAAAGTGCATTTGTGGTGGCTTCAGACTCAGATGAGAAATTTCTCTCGGGGACTCAGAATGAGGAGATTGCAGTGGATGTGGGTGTGTTTTGGTGTTTGTTTTTTTAGGTAGTTTGTAGAGTTTCAGGTGTTTTCAGTCCCAGATGAGCTGTGTAAATGTACAGGTCAGCACCTGCACCTTGCATTTCTGTGTGGAAACCTCTGAAGAGTTTTGAGGTTTCTCCCTACCTGTGACTGAACAAAAAAGTATTTGGACTTTTAAACAAGCATATGTAATGGCAAATTGAAGTTAAGACTTGTGTCTGCCTTATTTTAAAATGCATTTTCTTCTAGGTAAACATAAGTTGGAAAGCTCTGGTTTACCGAGGGGTTGTCTCCTTTATAAAACCCTTCAGGCTCAGATGCTTGACATGCTGGATATTGAAGGACTCTATCCTTTGTACAGTAGAGTTGAGCAGTACTTGGAGGAATTTCCTGAGGAGAGGTAAGACTTGGTGGCTTTTCTTTGCAGTCCTGAGTAACCAGGGCTCAGGCAGGATTGGCTCTGTGCTGCTGTACCTTCCTTCATGGCACTGCATGTTCTGAATTTCTGCCTGAACTTCCAGCTCACCTTGGCCACTTTGGCCTGAATTTTAAAGTAATGATTATGGGAAGTTTACAACAGGCTGAGAGAGGAGAACACCCTCTCAGTACTGGGGGCTGTGTATTTGCAGAAAGGTGCCATGGAAGGGGTGGGTTCTGTCCCCAGTACCTGCAGAGCTGGGAGAGTCTGCAGGGATAATGATGTTCTGAATGATGAATGCAATGCAAGCTGCTGTGGTTTTTCCTCAAATAAGGCTTATTAGTGTAATTATAATTGCTGCAAGCAGCCTCCACTGGGGTGCTGTTCCCCTCCTGTGCTCACACGAGGGCACTCTGGCTTCACTCAGGAGCTGCTGCTGCTTGTGCAGGGCGCTGGGAAATGTTCTGGCTCTGTGGGGGTTTGTGTGGGACAGACTGCCCTGGGAGGCCTCAGCTGCTCCAAGGGGGAGCCCAGGACACCCCCATTAGCACATGGTGTTGGAGCAGGGGCTGTCAGATATGCCTCTGCCCCCAGTTTATACTTCTTATGTACAAAATAATATAATATACATATAAAAATAGATATCAAGATATTATTATATATTTCTTGTATATGTATTTTCAGCAAGGCTTCTGGAGCTCCTGCAGACTGCTACAAATGTTGAAACTTCACTATTTTTTTTGCCAAAACCCCATAATTTTGCAGTGGCAGAGATGGCAGTGGATTAAGAATGCTTCATGTTTCTAAAACCCCACACTAGCCAGATCCTAAGCAGCAGCAGATCCTGAGTGAATTGAGAATAGCAGGGACTGTTGTGATGCTGGCTGGCAGTGGGTTAATTCTTGGATATGTTTATCAGTGTCCTTGTTGGGCTGCTCTAATCTGAGTGTCTGGGCTGCTGAGGAAAGCTCACACTGAAAACCAGCACATCATTTTGGCTGTCTGTAAATCTTCTTTTAACATTTATTTAGAAGTACATTGCAGATAGATGGACCTTACAATGAGGCGTTCTATGAGAAGCTGCTGGACCTTTCCCTGGAAGATGATGGGACAGTGGCATTTGCATTAACAAAGGTACTTCTCAACTTCTGACATTTTTTGGTCTGTCATTGTTAATTATTCTGTCTCACTGAAAGGGCTGGATGATGGCTGGAGGCAGCTCTGCTGGTTTGTTGGGGTCTGTGCAGTTAAAGTGCTTCATTGCAGTTAAAGGGTTCATCTTTACAGCAGAAGCAGTTAAAAACAAGCTTGTAGCACCAGTTCCTGAGAGAAAAATAAAACTGTTTATTTACTTTTTAAACTGAGGAAGCATTTGCAGGAACTGGTGCTGTTTGGCCTTTAGGAGCATGATCTGCAGGAAATAAACCTGACTGTTACACAGGATGCTGCAAAAGCACCTGCTCCTGCCAACCTTCTGTTCCAGAGAGAATTTCCTGCTCTTGAAGTGCCAACATACCAAGACAGGGAGGGCAGTGCTGCTTTTTGTAAGGAACAGGATGCTTTACTCAGGAAAACAGCAATCTAAGAAAATGTGTGTTATGTTCTGTTGTACAGGTGCAGCAGTACAGAATAGCAATGACTGCTAAAGACTGCTCCATCATGATTGCCCTTTCCCCCTGCCTGCAAGATGAATGGTAAGAGCTGCCTGTAGCTGCTTTGGGATGGCTCCAGTTGTTTAGAAATGGGGATGTTTGTACTGCTCAGGCAGCTCAGTCACTTCAGAAAAGTGTGGGATGTGTGTGGGGCGTGGTGTGTCCAAATATTTGGCTGTGAGCATTTTAGTATAGTTCTGATTTAAGACATTTAGGACCAATGTCTCTTTCTAAAGAGTTTTAAGTTGATCAAAAAGATCAGAAGTTTTATATTTGTTCCCTTCTTAAACTTTGAATTGACTGTTCATAATGGCTCTGGGATGGTTTTAACTAGGTACAGTTTTTCTGCCTTGGTGTTTTCATAGGAGAGATTTTTCAAGCTGAGTTGCCTTTAACAAAACCAAGGCAATAATCAAGAGGTGACAGCTTTGGCTGTCAGGCAGGAGGCTTTGCCACAATATTGTCCCTTTTGGTTTGTGTCAGCACTGCTAATCTGTTCTTCTGCAGGGGGCTTTGCTTCACCAGAGCCCTTTTATTTTTAGAGAATGCTGTTTTCTGCATTTGTCCTGCAGTTCTCCAGTGCAGTGTTAGTGATGGACATGACTTGTGCAATGTGTGACTTCAGAACTGCTCCATCCCCCAGCAGCCTTGGACAGCACACTGAATGTTTTATTACCTTGAGCCTCAGTAGGAGTTGCAGTCCCTTTTCTGCTTTTGCTGTTGATGAGGCTGCTGCTTTGTATGCACCACCTAGAAACAGCTGAGATTTGCTAAATACAGTAAATGAGAGCAATGTTTGCCTTCAGCTGTGTGGGAGCTGAAAGGAAAATGAAGAGGTGCCAGCAAGGTCCATCAGGGCTGGTAAAGCTGGAGTTTCCTAAGGGCTGCATTAGCTGCAGTTTATTTTCTTGGGCTCCCACAAAAGTTCTAAGATAAACATTAGAGTCACTTCTGTAAAGGGACACATAAATTACAAGTACTGGTTTCAGTGACTCAGATGTGCTTTTATTTTCCAGCTCTGAGCAAAGACCTGTGGTACTGACATCCAAATCCAGATTCACCTTCTCTGTTTCTGTGCTGGACCTGGACCTGAAGCCCTATGAAAGCATCCCCCACCAGTACAAACTGGATGGAGAAATAGTCAATTATTACCTGAAAAATGTACAGGCCAAAGAGGACCCAGTTATGTCCAACCTCTTCAAGGAGAATGAAGACTGCACATTAGTTCTCCATAAAGTGTAACCGTTCCCTCAAGGTTATTTTTATTCAAACACATGAGAAAGTGAAAGATTATTGGAATACAGTTATGGTGATTTTTTTTTTCCCTTTTCTGTTGTGTTCAGTGCATTTTTCAGCTGTGAATGTTTTTGCTTTATGAAATGATTTCTAATGGGTAATGCCTTCTCAGAGAGCTGGGATAGCACTAAGCCACATGTTTGCTAGATAACCTTAATGAATGTATTTAATGTGACAGAACAGGTAATGTGCCATACCTTGGAACTAGAGGACAGATCAAATTAATATGGAAAGTCTACTTCCTTAGAATTGAAAGAGCACAGAATGAAAGGTTTCCTCAAGTATTGCACTAACATAGAAAGCCTAATTACTAACAAGAGAATTACCTTGGAGCCTGTGCTTTGAGTGTCCCTCATCCCCACTAAAGGAGGGAATGCTCTGGCACAGCCTGTACAACACTTTAGCATTAATCCACTGGAAATGCAACCATGCAGAGGCTGCTCTGGAACTGCCCTGGCACTGCAGAACATTTCAGCACTAATGCATGCACTAGGAACACCAGGCTGCCTCCAGGAGCTGTGTGATCACCTTGTATCTACCTAAAGCTTCTGAAACAAAGTGCAAAGGGTTAAGGTAAGCAACATTGAGTTTTACATGATAGTTGGGCTTAACTCACCTGCCATGCTGGTTTTTATTGTCTCTATACATGATATGCTGCTATTGGAGGTGAAACCACAGCTTGCTCTTGCCTAATTTAAACTGAGCTCTAAGAAGAATATGTTCTGAGTTTTACAGGTCATTTCAGGTCCTTCAGATTGGGTCAAACATTGGCACTATTACACTGATGCCCCACACACTGCCTAGCCTGAGCAGCTGCTTTCAGGCTCCTTTGCTGCAATGACACAGGAAAAAGGTGACAGAACCCCATTTTCTTCCCTGCAGTGGGTCAGTCTTGTGCCAGGGTGAGCAGATGAGCAGTGCTCTGTGCAGCTCAAGGCTGGGGAGCTGCTGCAGCACAGCCATCCTTGGGGCAGAGCCTGAGCTGGAACTGAAGGGTGGGTCCAAAGCTGAGGGTGCCATGGTGAAAGCTGCAGCTCTGTTTCCCTCAGGGATCACAGCCCCAGTGAACAGCTCTTACCTGGCTACAGCCTCTGCTTACCAGCAATGGTGTTCAGGGTCCTAGAAACAGATTTATATTGGGATCCAACTGTAACCTTTGAATTGTTCCACTTTAGCTGAAATTCAAAAATAGGACCCCTGGACCTTGGCACAACTCAAGGAAGAAAAGTGAAACACAGAGCCACCACTGTCCCTGTGCCAGAGAGCTGAGCTGGCAGTGCTGGCACCCAGTGCCAGGAGCCCTTCTGGGGCAGGGCCTGAGCTGGGAGACTCCAGCAGTGCAATGAGCAGCAATAACCCCTTCTTCCCAAAGGAAACCAAAGGAGGAGAGCTCCTTACAAATCCAGAAACCCTCCAGCTATTAGAAAGAGGAGGAAGGAAGGACTCTGCACAGCTGGGAAGTTTCCAGGTTTTTATGCTGTAACTTTACACACAATTCATATGCAAACAGCAGTGTCTGTGCTGAGCAAACAGTTTCATTTTCAGGCCAGGAGGAGGGAGCTAAAGATGAACTGAAGGTTACACAAAACTGGCTCAACCAGTTCCATGGCAGTGGAGAAGCAGGAAGGAATTTTGCTTGAGTGCTGGATTCCAAACTCGAAATGAGTCTGCCTTATCTGACAAGATAGAGCTGCAATTCATCAAATCCCCATCTCTGGTGCTGATCAGAGCCTGGCAGAAACCAGGCTCTGGTCTGTCAGTTCCTCCTAACCTACCAGAACAGTGGGAGACCATTTCAGTGATCAAATAGTGGATGATTACATTTATGGCATTAGAAACACACTGTTGCTTTAGTTCAGACCTCACCTCTTTCCCCACTGCTGCATGGGGTGGGTGGTTGTGCTGCCAGGGCCCCCGGAGCTGCTGGGTTTGGGCTCCTGTTCCAGGAACTGTTCCTCCCCACCTGAGCAGTTCCTGACTTCAGTCACATCACCCTGGCTGGGGTGCAGTGCTAGTGCAGAGCAGGAGCTCCTGCAAACACTCCGAGTTCCCAGATGGGCCCATGGCACAGCTGATGGACGTGAAGGGAGAGGCAAGGCTTTGTCTGATCTGTTTTATTTCTTCAGGGCTGAATGTGTGAGAGGTGATGCTTTGGTAATGTGTTGTCAGGATTTCCTCCTGCAATCAGAGATGCAAAGGAAGGGCTGCAGGGGGCAGGGGGTGACTGGCTCACCTGTTCCCAGGGCTGGCATGGGCCCCTCTGGGTTAGATTAACGCTGTCTCAACACACATTGTGGAACAAAGTTACTTCATACAGTTACCTTTGGGTTTTTTAGCATTGTATGTCTTTGAAATCTTCAAATTGTCTTCTTCCACCCTAATTTAATGAGAAAGCTGTTTAACTCTTTGTTCTAGGAGTCTCTTACTGTTCTTTTGTCATTTTAAAATCACTGTACTTTTACAGAGCTGTGAAATGAATTGGATTTTTATGGACTTGATTTTGACAGTGCATGATCTTTTAACAATTTCCAGGAATCTAGAAAATGTTAAGAAGATAAACCACTCTGGTACATTAATGATTCAGAAAGATAAATTTATAATGAAATCACTCTGTACATGTAACTATTTTATTTGGCATTTTTGTATTTAAATGGCTGTATTTATTTTCATGTCATGACAATTTATATATAACGTGCCATAATTGTACAGATAGCATGTTTTATGAGTATGGTTTCTAAATGGAAAATAACTTAATGTTTATATTCAATAAAATTACAGACCGTGTAACACAATATCTTAATGAAAACTACTTTTGCAGTTGCTACCTGGTGTGAGCAGTGCTGGCCTTCAGTGGGCCGAGCCCAGCGCTCGGATCAGGCTCTCCAGGGCAGCCTCGATGCCGAGGAGCCGCAGGGCGCTGCGGAAGCTGCCGGGGATGCTCCCCACGCTCCTCGTGCTCTGCTCCAGCACTGCAGGACAAACACAGCACGCAGGTTAGACAGGCTTTGCGAGCCCCTGGAGATTGCACAGGAGCTGAACTGTGCTGAATTGGGCTGGGTTTGTGTGGCTGGAGTTCCGTGGCCAAAACCAGGGCCAGGCAGTTCAGGAACAGTCCCTGAAGTGACTGAGATTACCTTGCTCTGGTACTTTGGGCAGCAGGTCCAGGACAGGTGTAGTGGTCCCTTCTTCATCAAGATGGATCTTCCAGACCATCACCAGTTCAAACCTGTAGCAGGTGCACAGCAAAGGCAGCTCAGGTTAAAGCTGCTGCTTTGAGGCTCCTTCAAAGCCAAAAGTGCAGCAGTCACGGGGCTCAGCCTCGTGCTCTGCAACAAAACCCACCTCACATAATGCCACAAACCATCTCTGCATTTGGGAAGCAGCAACACATCAATCCAGTGACAAGGAAAGGCTCTGGCTACATCCAGATTTGCACAGGGCAGTAAAAGCGAGAGGAAAGCAAAGGAGAGAGAGCACTGAGTGTCCCCTGGCTCTTCCCCTCATGTAATATCTGCACTCAGAGCAGGTGCTGAGAACAGGAATCTTGTTTCAGAAGTGTTGGCATAAATGGTGATGTGCTGGGTTTGGAATAAGGGCTACCCTGCTATTCATGGCCTTTTAGACTAATGGCAGGTAGAATCTGTCCAAGGCCTGCAGTTCTTTGCTTAAAAAAGAAAGCTGAACAACATCATTACTTCTTCAGGATAGTGTTGGTTGTGCAAGGCCAGCCACGATTCCCAGCTGTCACAGTGGGATGGGATCCCTGCACCATCCCAAGGGAAAGGTGAGGCAGGAGCTGAGTCCAGAACAGCACCCACAGCAGAGCTGCTGCTTTACAGCTCCCTTGGTTCCCTCCAACCCTCACCTCCCCTACTGGAGGAAAGGCTTTCCCAATCCAAAGCTGTCTGCACGCTGAGTCACTGTGAGGAGCAAGGCCCCTTTCTCAACCCATCATGACTCCAAGAGTTTCCCCTTCCAATGTGATTTGTCAGCCTTTTGCCACTTCATTTTTACAAATCCTTTGGGAATTTGTGCACAGCTTGTTCTGGGATTTTGCAAACAAATTTCTATGCCAGTCTGTTTTCTACCGAGCCACTGAAATGACTTTTATATTGCTGTGTTTCATGACTGTGGGTGAGAGGGAATGAGGGTAATGGGATTGGCACCTGGCACCAGAGGAGAAAGTGTAAAATAAAGCAAGTTCTACCCTGTGTGGAATAGTTTAACGACAATTCATTCCTGCATCCCCAAGTTAAAGCATTTAGTTTTAAAGGGCAAGTTTGGCTGAATGAAGCAGCACCATCTATTAGGGTTTGTTTGCTAATTCTACACACAAACAAAATGAAGGGAGCTGTGCCTTATTGCCATGTAAATGAAAGCATGTTAAAGCAAGGAGAAGGGAATGGTCTGATCCTGTCACAGAGTAGTTACTTTTCATGACACTGACACTGATAGTTAGACCATTTAACTGTAAGGATTTTTTTCCCCTGCTGAAAATCCCAAATGAACATCTCTCATGGGGAGGCCAAACAAATCCCATGTACCTGGTAGTTAATAATTCCTTATCTAAGTGATTTCCTTCGAAAACAATGGAAAAGTGGAGCCACAGCTGCTTTGCTTCCATTGCACAGTGAATGCCCTTTTCCTTCTGTTCTTTAATGGCAAGGAGCTGGGCTTTGCTGGGATGGGATCCCTGCACCTCCTGCCACAGCTACAGCACAAGGCTGCTGCCCTGCCTGTGCAGTCCCTCACCTGTGTAAACACAGAAATGCATTTACTGCCTTACCCAGGAACTTTGGGGTTCCTTAGAATTATAAAATCTCCCAGCAGTCCCTCTGGAAGGGTCACAATGTCAGGATACTTGGTCTGTGAACAAAAAAGTTCAATTGATTAATAAAAATCACAGCAGATAAGGTGGTTCCTACCCAGCCACAGTGGGTTGCACTAAGTTAAGAGTAACAATATTCATTCTCTGAAATTCTGACCTGTTGGTTTCTTTTTTTTTTAAAGATCCTTACATAAAACCCAGGAAATCTTGAAAGAAAAATTTTATTTTAACTAAATTTGTTAATTAGATTTAATAACAGTTTATAATACATCATCATGCCACCCCCCTGCCTCTGTGAGTGATGACAGGTCACTGGTACACTCTGCTTTGAGATGGATACCAAACTTTGAAAGAGTAATTGAGCCAATGAAATACCAAAATAACCAATGTTAGCAACAAATGGGACAACAGCAACATGATCAAACATGAAAGTACTGGCTCCTATTAAAATTCCATGTTTCTGGGAATTATTTTCAGTTCCTACAATGTGCAAAGGTTGATGGTTGCTCCATTGCTTTGTTAGTCCATCTCATGTGTTCCACAGGTCTTGTGAAAGCCTCAGAAGTTCAGAGCTCCTTTAAAAGCTCTCCCAGCTCTGTATGGGTGCTGCAGGTGCCAGGTTCCCCAGAGAATGGGGCATGCCCAGACCCCCAGCACCAAGGAACAGCCTCCTGCAGGGATTGCTGCTGGGAAAGGAAGCAGAATGGAGCCCCAGACTGCAGGGCTGTGCTCTTGTCCTGCCTCGTGTGCTGGACACAAAGCTTTGTTCCAAACCCTGCAGTTTATAAAGTGTGAAAAGTCTCAGCCTGAATCATTCCACAGAGCTCCCAGGACAAGCAGCAGCTCTTATGGAAAAGGAGCAGGAGAGCTCAGCTTGGAGCAGCACTGGAGAAAATGAGTTTGGTTTTATGGGATTACACCTCATCTGGCAGGGCAAAATTGCTACCAGATGTGACCTTGCTCTGGTTTAGGAATTTCTGACAAACTGAAGGGGGCTGTGCAGGATGCCAAATGACATACAGCACATGGAATTTGCTCATTTTGATTTCTACCCAGGATCCAGTCCTGTATTGACTGAGGGGATAACAACCATGGTTTATGCTGGGAACACAGACACCGAAGGGAGGACACCGAGCAGGGCAGTTCCAGTGTCAGAAGTGTGGCTGATCAAGGCTCACTCAGCCAGCACAGCAGGGATCCTCTTCCAGCTTTACTCCCTGTTGTCAAATTATGCCCATTTGATAACAAAACAAGTTTTCCAGGCTTTCCTCCTCAATAACCCAAGCCTGATTTCCACCATGGGCCTCTCCTTGCCTGGTGTTAGAGGCCTGGGAGGATCCAGGGATCCCTTAGCTCCAAGCTGTGGATACAGGAAATGCAGGATTAGCTTCTGCCTGGGACTCAGCGTGTGCATCCCTCATTGACAAGGGATCCCGAGTATCCCAGAGCTGAACACCGAGTCACACTTCACCCACCCACACCCAGACATTGGCAACCAGCACAGCAAACAGAGCAGAGGAACCAGATAAGAGCTACAATGGCCAAAACAAAATTAAATCCTTCCAGGGCTGTCTCAGGAGTTCCTGTGCAGCTGACACGTTCCCCCAAAGCTTGGGGGGGAATATTTATGTCCTATAGAGGCCAGAGGCAACTCAAAGAAAGCCCAGTGCATGATTTTCTGTGGCAGAGCTTCCCTGTAGCTGGGAGAGGGAGCTCAGTGAGTTCTGCACACAGCCAGGGCCGTTCTGTGCCTTCCCTCAGTGCCGGGGTTCTGGCAACCAACCCGTACGCTGTGAGAAGCCAATCCTGTGTGAAATTCACAGGATTTGGGATAAAATCCAGCTTTTCAGTGGGAAAGGTTATATTTTAGCTATCCACAAAACACACAAAAAGCCAAACCACAAATACCTACATGCCTGTTTGCTGTAACCCAGCCCCAGATCCGTGCGAGGATCCCGCTGCCATTCCCACCTTCCACCAACACCCACGGGGGCAGGAGCAAAGCACCACACCCAGCACCAAGCAGCACCTCAAACACTGACAGCTCCAGGATGAACTCTGGGAAATGCAGTCACGCCATCTGCCTCCAACTCCACACAGAAAATACTGAATACAGGCTCTGGATCCCACAGATAAAAACGTGGGGATCTGAGCAGCCAGGCACAGGGTGGGCATGGGCAGATCCCAATCCCAAACCCTCCCTGGGTACCACATCACCACCTCTTCTTTGCTGAGCAACTTTCCAAGTTTTCCTTGAGGAAAAGAAAAGCTGAGCAATAAAACCAGAGTAACAGAAAGAGCTGAGCCACTGAAAGGTCTCTTGGGAAAGTCAGGAGCTCCTGAGGGATCTCGTAAACCAGGGAAAGAGATCCCATCAAGGACGTGATAGCAGATGGGAAGGATCAGCTCAACTGCATCAAGCAAAACCTGACTTTCATCAAGAAATCTTTCCTCAGATGACTCTTAAATGTCAGCTTATGATCAAAACCAAAAGTCCAAGCTATTATTACCCCTAGACGGAAATTGCTTTTCCAGCTCCTCCAGGAGTCCAAGCAGGGAATCTTATGGGAACTTTTGTCTCAAACCACAAAGGGACCGTGGTGATGGAATGCACAGCTTTGTCTTGCTCCCATGACAGATTTTACACACACACCAAGCCATCCCAGGGAATAAACTTGCAGCAGCTATTTCTCAACAACATACATTATTCTGCAGCTGCACTGCAATATTCTGCACACAAAATCTCTGCTAAGGAAAATGTCATAAATGTCTTCAGCTTAAAAGCTGTAGCTACAAATACAAAGCAAAATTGGCAAGAGAGATTCCAGATAAAAGCAGATAAATTGCTTCTGTCCCACTTAGCAAGAAAACACACAACTGCTCCCAGCTGGACCAACAGCTCCCTTTTACTGGTAATTCTGAACTTGCTGCTCTGGAAGAAGGATGTGTATAAAGATTATGGCACCAGAGTTCCTCTATAGAGAGAAGCAATTTCTAAACCTGCCCAGGAGGCTCTGACTTGGGTGATTTCTCTGTATGGTTTGCTCCCCCTGAAATCACACAAGAGTGGGAGCACCAAGACCTCAAATCCCAGCAGAGCCATAACACCAGTAATTTTTAAATGAATTTCACTAAAGCAACAAAGGCACATTTAAAAAGTGGAAATTTCTCACTTTGTGCAACTAAAGGAACTGTAACCAAGAACCCTTCAACTAAATTACACCCCATAGAAACACTGTATGGCTTGGATTGGATTTATGAAGCTTCACCACTCGTAATTAAGAATAAATACAGCTCCATTTTCCTATCTTGAGGGAAAGTTCCTCAAGCAAACCAGTCCTGCTGGTGATCCCTGTGCTGCCAACCACCCAAACCTCCGGCGCCGGCAGAACCAAGGGCGAGAGGGGCACGAGGGCAAAGTGGCTTTGTCCAAAATGATAAAGTGGCTTTGTCTAAAATGATAAAGTGATGTTTTCCAAAATGATAAAGTGGTTTTGTCCCCGTGGCAGTCCCAGCCCACCCCCCATCCTCAGCCAGGCTCAGCCCTCTGCTTTTAAAACTAAAATCACAAGTGACACGACCAGCATGCAAGTCTCACTTTTTAGAAGAGGAAAGGAGAATTTTGGGAGCAGATTTGAGGGCCTATAAGAAGGTCTGACAATGGCAGGTAGTGACAGCACACAGGGAAGTGCATCCCCCCGCCAGAGGGCAGGGACAGATGGGGCATTGGAAGGAATCATTCCCTGTGAGGGGGCAGCCCCTGGCACAGGTGCCCAGAGCAGCTGTGGGTCCCTGGCAGTGCCCAAGGCCAGGCTGGATGGGCTTGGAGCACCCTGGGACAGTGGGATGAGAGGAACTTTAAAGGTCCCTTCCAACCCCAGGCACCCTGGGATTCTATGCATGACAGTGTGAATGTCACCCTGCACAGGGCAGATCTTTGCAAACATTGACCAGAATCTCTGCCAGGCTCAGGACACCCCTGGCTCCCTCCTGCAGCACAGGCACAGCTGGTTACTGGGATAAAAACTGCCCTGCACCCCCCTGGTTCAGACCTGCCCACATCTGGGATTTGGCTCCTTGATCCCTTTGCCAAGATCCAATCTCGCAGCTGCCTCCTGTAGATCAGCCCTGCACAGGTCCCTGAGAGCACTGACCAGCAGCCCCAAATCTAGGCTGCTAAAACACAAACAAACCCACATCCCCACAGGGACTGGAGGATTTTCTCAAAATCTCAGAGGTGAAGAATGGGTCCTGATGTGAAAATAAAACATTGCTCAGTTCTGTTTCAGTCTCTATGCAATACTGCATAGGGAAATGTAAGATAACAGCAATTAGGAATCAATCAGATAATCCCCATAACCAATAACACATCTGAAATCATACCATTACCAAGCACTACAACACTGAACTGTCAATTCAGAGTCTGCAACAGCTGAGAAACCTTTAAACAACAGAAAACTGGAGAAATCATGTCACACTAGGGCCTGTGCTCATTGCCAGTGAAATTCCTTTCCTTTCCTTTCCTTCCTTCCTTCCTTCCTTCCTTCCTTCCTTCCATTTCCTTCCTTTCCATTTCCATTCCTTCCTTCCTTTCCTTTCCTTTCCTTTCCTTCCTTTCCTTTCCTTTCCTTTCCTTTCCTTTCCTTTCCTTTCCTTTCTTTCCTTTCCTTTTTCCTTTCCTTTCCTTTCCTTTCCTTTCCTTTTCCTTTCCTTTTTCCTTTCCTTTCTTTCCTTTCCTTTTTCCTTTCCTTTCCTTTCCTTTCCTTTCCTTTCCTTTCCTTTCCTTTCCTTTCCTTTCCTTTCCTTTCCTTTCCTTTCCTTTCCTTTCCTTTCCTTTCCTTTCCTTTCCTTTCCTTTCCCCTTGATTACAGCCTCTCTTTTTTGGCCCCTGCTCTATTTCCATTACCATTTATTTTCCTCCTTCCATATTTCCATAACATTATTATTTTTCGTGCTTGACTCCCCTGAGTTTACATGATTCAGTTTGTCACTATGCTCACAATGTGACCAATAATTTTCCATAATTTTTGTATTTTTCCTAATTGGATCTAGGCTGTAGGTCTACAGAAGAGCCAACCCAGCATAACCAAGGCCTGAGTACACAAAATTCTGTGTCTCATTTCCTTTCAATATCACTTTGTCATATGGCAACCATGTGTTTATCTGCAACTTAATTACAGCAGACTGGGAATAAATTAAAATACATACTGGAGGTTTATTTTTGTGAGGAAAAATAGAATTAAATGAACATGAAACCTCAGGAAGAACAGGAAGGGGTAGATAATAAACAGAGAACACAGAGGCTGCAGATGCTTTTTTTCCACTTTTTTTTGCTGGGCAAGAGAAAAACCTTCTCTCCAGTATTTCTCTTTAAAATTGTTCACCAGTTTATGAATGTTTTAAGCCCTACATTTTCCAGCTTAAAATTCTTGGGCTTTTCTGGCATTTTATTTAAATTTTAAAATACACTGAGCTGGCAGGGCCAAGCCCAGGGCACAGGAACTCCTTGGGATGCTCTGGAGGGCACTGACACTGCCCCAGGACATTTATTTGGGGGAATACCCAGAAAACCAGCAGAGCTCAGCAGTTCTGTTCTCCCTCCACAACTTCACTGACATATCAGTTTTCATTCTGTTTTCATTCTGTTTATTTTGAGTCCCCTGCCCTCCCTCTGCAGCTTGGTATAATTAAATATTTTTGATGATAAACTTCATGAACAGCACCATTTGGAAGTAGCAGAGATGTCCAATTTAGCAAGAGATGATGAGCAGCCAAGGACAATACAGAGATGAAAAATTATGGAAGGAAAAAAGATGTCATATTGCAGAGCAGCATGAAGCATCAACAATTTGGGAAGGAAGAATTGTGAGCCAAATTTTCAATAATCTGAAGGAAGTAGACTGCAGGAAAGGCATTTTTAGGAGACAAATTAAGCCAAGTTTGTGTTTTCTTCCATTACAACAGAAGTAAGATACCTCACAGATCTTTATTTTTTTTCTGTATAAAAGTTGCTGCAAGATTCCCTGTAAGCCTTTTTGAAGTTTCAATAAAAGGATCCAGAATTGCATAAAGCAACTTGGATTTGAAATACCACACAAAAGTTGATTATCAAATGTGGCCCAACTTGCTTTTGTAGTTTACATTATCAAGCTCACCCAGACAGCACAATTTAAACATCAGCTAAATAAAAGCATCTGAATTTAGTTAATGACTTGGCTCTAACACTGTGTTAGTTTTTTCCCAAGTAGGCAGATTAATTTAAAAAATAAACCATAGGATATAATGAAGAACATCTAGTTCATCTAAATTAGCTCAAGGTTAGACATTTACTTTTAAAAAAGTGTGATTAAAGAAAGTTTTTAAACAAGGTACTCAGCTCATGTTCATCATTTACTGTTGTGGTTTTTTAATCTTTCTTGAAGGTCTCAAGAGTTATTTGCTTCTGTGTGGGTAAATTTATCTTACCTGGTAAAGAGAGATATATCCACAGACCTGCCTGGAACATGCAAAATAGCATTTTCATTTCTGCCCAGGAGCTGTCAGCTGCTGGAGGGGTCAGTCTGTCCCTCAGAGCAGTGTCCCACAGCAGAGGGGCTTTGGCCAAAGTGCCTGTGCTGTCCCGTTGGTGCTGGAGCAGCCCAGCCCTGCCCTGCCCTGCCCTGCCCGGCCCGCAGGAGGAACCTGGGCTGGCACAACACACCCACAGCCCTGTGGGACTGGCACTGCAGCAAAGCTGAGCTCCAGCTGCAGCTCCACCTGCATTTGCTCTCAGTGAGGAACAGCAGAGCCCACAGCTCCTCCTGAATGTGCACAACAATCACCCACCAGCTCCCGAAAATCAGATTTTCCTTTAACATACACAGCTCTGTCCATGTGCATCCTCCTTTCACAAATACCTCTGCAGTATTTCTGTTATTCTTCTTGAGCTTTACAAAAAGGTTTAACACCTGCATTAGGTAAAAAGTGAAGCTTTACCTATAAACCTATGTTTCCTATAAAACACTGAAATCCTTCCCACAAGACATCCATCCTCTTTTAATGGTTCTACAAAACATTACATTTTGGACAGACTCCACAGAAATTTGCCACCCAGTAGCTTTCATTTCTCTGGTTATTTACAATTCTCAGCTGCTTATGTGAAAATAAATACCAGCATGCAGTGCTGAAGTGCCTGTTGCTATCAACAAGGGCAGGAACGGGTCCAGCTGAAAAGCCCTTGGAAGCTTTGAACCCACTGAATTCTTTTCATGTCAGACCCAAACACAGCCCTTCAGATCTGGCTGTCAACAACACATTTCAGATTTCCAAACACATCCTTAGCACAAACAAGAGGGACACAGGAAATATTCTTGAGAAGACACAAACATCTGCAAGAAGAGATCCACCAATTTATAATTATTGTATGTGTGTGAGTGTAAAGTTGTCAATCCACTGCTAAATCACAGGCTTGCAAAATTGGTCAGCTATCCTCAAACTTTGATCTACTCAATCAATTCCATAAGAAAGCCACAAAAGCTCCCCAAAAAAACAAAACAGAAGCAAAAATAAGGAATACTGAAAACCCGTAGCACTGTATGTGTGCAAACTTTGTTATACTTTTGATCAAATCTCTCACAACAAATTAGAGAGATTTGGTCAAAAATATAACAAAGTCTGCACACATACAGTGCTACAGGTTTTCATTGTTCCTTATTTTGACTCAAGTATTTGTGTAGAAATGAATTCAGGGCAGCAGGGAGAATTCTTTAGTGTATCCAGGAGGAGAAATCAGAGGCAGCTGCCAGGCAAAAACATCTCCTTATGCTCCACCTTATTTGGTTTACAAAGGCCAAGGCTGCGCTGCCAGGAATGTTGTGTGATGCATGTGGATAAATATTTGTTTCATTGCTTAGGTACTGCAGCAACACAAAGAGCCCTCACTGACAATAGCAGTGCAGCTGCCAGTGCATTTCATTCACTCTCAATGCAAACTTCAGGCATTTCATAATTTGAATTTCAATTGCTGGCCTTGCAGAAACATTTCAAAAGTGTTGGTAACAATATGTTTTGTTCTGGTAGAGGCCCAGTTGAAAGGAAAGCTGTTAATATTAAAACTTTCTCTTTTTCCTTTTTCAGTTTCCCAAGCAATCAGTTCAGCTCTCCTGTGTTTTTAAAGCTCGAAGGAAGTAAAGAGATGCAAACATTCCTGTGTGCAAACGTGGTGAATGTTTCAAGTTTTCCTTGTGTACCAAGCAGGAGCTTGGTTCTGGAAGCTGAGGAATGATGCCTGCTGCAGCCTGGATCCTGGAGCAGCAACCTTTCCCAGCCTTTCACACAGACACATCTGAGGAAGGAGCCCTCAACCCTCTCGAGTAAAAACAGTTCAAGAAGGAGGAAATTAAAGCAACAGACAGAAGGAAGATTTCCATTCCCAGAATTTAAACATGGAGCTGCCCCCAGCTCATATAAAAAACAAGACTGTAGCACTCAGTCTCCATTCCCAAAGCCAGGCCCAGTCCCACAGCAGGAACTAAAAGGGACATCCAGACAATGCCATGGAAAACTCGAGAAGAAAGGCAAGCACCATAATGTTTAAAATGGAGTTCTGGATTACTTCAATATTCATTTTTCCACTGCAGAAAGACCTCTGGATGACTCTTCCCAAACACACTGAGCTCTAACATCTGAGGCCTCCAGCATATTCTTCACCTTTGGCTTTTCCTATTTCCCCCCTCCCTGTTCTGGACTCAGCTCCTGCATTAACATTTCTTGCAGCTGCCCCTGCCAGTGCAGAAGTAGCACTGTCTAGACTATGCACATATTTGTGCCTCCTAAAACCTCTTAAAATAATTCCAACTGTAGCTCTACAGCTCCTAGACCTCCAAAATCACATTTCTGATCTCTAGCATATCCCTATGAATTCAGAATTATTGTCTAACTGTTCAATCCTTATTAACTCACAGGATCTTTCATGCTAATTCCCATGAGGCAAAAATACCATAACATTCAGTTCCCAAAGTACTTGCTGGGAATGGACCTCATAAAATGTCCCAACTCACAGAAACAAATCAGTTTATTCCACCTTGGACCATTCACGTTGTGTAATAGAAGCAAAGGCCATGAAACACAGAAAAAATAGCAAATAAATCATAGAAAAGTACAATATCCAGGGCTGGGACCCACAGGGATCATTGACATCAAAGCCTGTGCAAGCATTTCCACAGGGATAGTCCAACAGGGAAGCTGGGATTGTCTTGGTACAACAGGAATTACAAGGGAACCCAGCTCTGCCCCCAGCCCCAAACTTCTCCTCATCCTGTATCACTAAAACAAAACTCAGTGTTTCAGAAATAACTCTACTTGTTCTCCAGCCATGTGATGATTCCCCCAGTTCCCAAAGGAAAGGGAACACGCAGCATTTAATGTGAAGAACAGAGAGAAATCATAATAAAAATGATTGGCAAAGTCTGTCTGATCCTGGGAAAAAACCAAAGCACACCAATGTTCTCCTTCAACAAGACATGTTTATAAACCATACCCAGAGCCATCCAGAAAAACAGAATCTGCTCAGAAGTCTTTTTTGTTTGTTTTTAACATTTCCCTGCTGGAAGACAACACAGGGGAAGCTGTGCTGGAGTGTCAGGAGATACACAACTCCTGTTTGTTTGGAGTGGCCAAAGTTTGGCCACAAATGCCCATCAGACCATAAAGAAAACATAATTAATCCCTTAATGGGTGCTTTCAACTTGCAGTCAATTCTGAATTTTGTGCACTCTGGAATTATAAATCTCCAGAAAGGTGATAATCAGAAATACCAATATGGTATTAATAGTTACATTCAAAAATTAGATATCTGTACAGACATACACAAATGTATTCTGCCATTCTGTCCCTCCAGACTCTCGCTGCAGAACTGCTGTACAAATAATTTTTGTCATTGTCCACTAATTCACCCAAACAAACCATTTGATGCTACTGTTTGTAATGGGAAAAACATGAATCAACAGGCAAAGACAACTAATTTTTAAATCTAAAAGGAAACCACAGCAAACTTTGTTATTGTCCTCAAAGTGTCTTCTTGTCCCTGCTGCCAACAAATCCTTCGTTTTGACTAAAATGCTTCAAAATATTTGTGTCCTCAGTTTACATCTCCTTCCTGAGACAGTCTCTCAGTGGACAGGCATCCTGTTACTAATTCCTGCTTAAATTTAAAACCAAGGGGAAAACATGTGAGGCCCCAAACAACAGGGATATCAGCAGCAAGCCACAGGAACCCAGCCCTGTATCCCCACTGACATTTCAAACCACCAGCTTTATCTGTAAGATCAAGCTCAATTTGCACATGTCAGTTCTGATACAGTCTCAGATGGAAATAGTGCACAAGAGAATCTTAAAAAAAGATGCATTCACTTTTTAGAGAAGTACATAGTGTTTTATATGGAAATGGAAAGTGCAACCAAGCACGAGGAAGAAAATAGAAACCAGATGAGAAGAGCAAGCAAATAGAGAAAGACCACTAGAATAATTACATACTCTTATTTTCTATAATTAATATATTTAAAATGCAGACTTCTCTATATTTAATTTTTTCAGTATTTCCTATATATAAATGACATATTTCTAGATAGAGTTATTTAAAACAGAATTTTCTCTCTGTTCACTATAGCCCAATCTTTATTTAAGAGAAACACTGTCCCTGTGCTCTGGTGGGATGTAGCTGCCTTTTGAAGAAATGGAACTGGGTATGAGAAATAAAAACATCAATGAAAATCTATGGAGGCTTATGGCTCATGCTGGAAACTGAACAACTGCTGCAAAACACAATTATTTCAGAGAACAGTTGGAAACCTCCAAGTTCTATTGATGAGTAACAATGCTCATTGCTGGCACAGGAGGGAACCAAGCCCAGGCTGAGCTCTTTGTGCTGCTTCAGACACACAGAGGATGTGCTGAGTTCAGTATTTTGGAAAAACACGAGTCAGCACATAGCTGAAATAGAACTACCCAACACACAGGGAAGTGTCACCATTTGAACCCCCAAAAAGAAGTGATGTTATCTGACAGAAAGGCAGGAGGACAGGGGAAAGCTTCCGTGTTTCCTTCCAATGGGGTTTAAAGCTGTATTTATTCAAGGTAGGTGGGCACCTTGCTTTGGACCACCACAGGGAATGAAATAATAAAGATTCCACCACATTTCTTCACTAATGCACATAGAGGCAATATGTAAAAGCTTAAATTTCAGGTAGCTCTGAAGAAAGGCTTTACAAATCACTTCATCTGTCTGGTCACTGGCATTTCAGATACAATGTGAGAAAAGCATACCACAAATTAAAACTGATGCTGTGGGATTGAACAGGAACCTAACCAAGAGACAATGAGTTGTGGCAATAATTAGTGCCCTCAGAAAATTGTTCTAATGAATATTAATATTCTGCAATTAGGATTCAGTTACAGTTGAAAATTAAGCTTTTTAAAATGTAAATACCTCCCAGCCACACACATCTCCCATTGCAAATTTAGGTTTATTCCCACCTAATGATGTACCCCATGCTTTTTGCAATGTATTGTTAATATCTGTAAATATGTGAAGGAAATCTGTGTTTAATATCTCAAGGTTTACCAGCAGTATTTCATCTTTTCCTATATTTTTTCCATAAGGATATTTGTGACCACAGATTGCAGAAGGAATGCAGTAACTGGTACAGGTTTCAGAAATGCACTGTGCTGCCAATCCCAAATTCCCCATCTCATGTTTTGTGCTGACTTTAACAGTTAGAACATTTTTTCCCCATTGCTACTTTTTTCCAACTATAAACTTGTGTGTTTGATGTTAAAAAGAGTAAACCACATAAGTAATTGCAAAGTTTAGGATTCTGTCTTTGTCTCTGATCAAAACCAGGCAGCAACCTGCATGGGTTCAACATGACAACTAAGAGTAAAGCAATTTAAAAATGTAATTACTTTCTCATATTTCATTGGCAGGTTAAAAAACTGCTGCAGTAATTTTCAGTTGTCTCTTTTTATTCCAATTCTTGAACAAAGCAGAAATAACCTCATATTCCTGAATACGGATGTGTTTTTTTGACTCATGGAAATGATATTATGATCAATGTTTTAATTAAATAACAGATCCAACTTCAACACAGCCCTTCTGTAAATAACACAGCAAGCCAAGAGGCATAAGTAAAATATCTATTCATGATATAATGTGAGAGAAAGCTGTTAAAAATAAGGATGACTGTGGAACATTTAAATCCATAGAATGTACTTTTGGTGCCAGGTGAGACATGGTAACAGGTACAAAGGTCTGGAGTTCCCACCAAGGAAATGGAGATTTTGCAAGCATATAAAATTATCAGAGGTCAGCATATGGCTACTGCTCACCTGTGGCACCAAGAGGGAGAGAACACAAAGGGTTCCAGGACAGAGATAAGAAAAGGAAAATTGTGTATAGGCAAGGGGCCACCGGCCTGTAGTGCCCCACAGCAGGCTGTAATTTCTCTGTATTTTTCATACATACAGAGTACTCTGGACTCTTCTATATTTTCTACACTTAAGTTGGTCTAATGATTTTTATTTTCAAGATATCCTTCTTCTATTCCTTCAGCCTGCTGGCTTTCTTTGATAACAAAGATATTACACTGCAGGCACCTTGAAGGCTTTTGAGAAAGTTTTCCCTCCTGTTTCACCATTCTCCATATATTTAAGTGGCCTTTCAAACAGAACATGAAAATCTATAAGCTCTTCTCAGCATCACAATTCTGTTAATTTATACATTCATTTGCCCTCCTCTGAGGTTTAGAACAGGGGCACAGTAGTGAATGTTTTTCCTCCCTCCATTGCCTCTACAGAAAGAAGCAAAATTGATAAAAAGGGAAACAACAGCAGTATTATTGTACACTGACTAACAGTTTTTGTTGTGAGAGGAAAAGAGAAGAATCCATGCCAGAGGCTCCAGCCTTCCACAGCCATTTCTCACCTCCTATGGCTCTTGCTCAAGACACAAACCAACAGTGGCAGTTTGCCCTCAGATATAAAATTATAAAAAGTTATTCTAATTATTTTTCACTGCTGTTTAGTCTGCCTCTTCTCTCCTCAAAGGACACAATTCCACATTGAGGCACTTTAACACACCAAAGCACTCCCATTGCACAACTCAGTCCAATGGCTGGCCATGGGATAGACAGGTATAACACAAATTGCAGATGAAGCAGAGATTGGCAGCTTGCTCTGCACTTTTGGATGAACCATTCCCATAAAACCAGTCAATATCAGATCCCCAAGGACACAGCAGTGTTTGCACTCACAGAGAAACCCAGCTGAACTCTGTATGTCTGAAAAAATTGCCATCCTAATCTGAACTTTAAGCAGAATATACAGCATTTTTTCTTTAGTTATCATGACAGGCAAGTTTATGTGGCAAATTTTAATGTAGATAACAATATTAAAGCAAATCTAATTATTACTCTAACACAGATTCAAATCTTATTGAAAGGCAGCAGATGATGTACACTCTCATACACATTATTTTTCCAATTAAAATTCCTAAATCTTCTTGATACCAGGCAGCCACAGGCCACTCTTTAACAGCTCCTACAATTTCCAAGTGTTACTGCTCATTGCTGGAAGGTGCAATGCCATTTTCATGAAGAGGGATCTGTGTCTTTGCAGATCCCTCAGGCTGTCTTTACTTCCTGAATAAAAGTTGAGAAGATAAGCAAGGGCCTCACAGACATCCAGTGAAAATCCTAAATCCCCTAAGCTGCCTGAAGGATCTCTCAAGGGGTGTGTGAAGCTACACCTCACTAATGAAGACTTGGGGCTGTTCAGGAGAAGAGAAGGCTCTGGGGACACCTCAGGGCCTTTCCAGAGCCTGAAGGGGCTCCCAGGGAGCGGGAGAGGGGCTGGGGACAAGGACAAGGAGTGACAGGACACGGGGGAAAGGCCTTAAGGTGAAGGAGGGCAGGGTCAGATGAGATTGGGAAGGAATTGTTCCCTGTGGGGCCCTGGCACAGGTTCCCAGAGAAGCTGTGGCTGCCCCTGGATCCCTGGAATTGTCCAAGGCCAGGCTGGACATTGGGGCTTGGAGCAGCCTGGGATGGTGGAAGGTGTCCCTGATAATGGGATAAACTTTAAGGTCCTTCCATCCAGATTTTCACTCCATTCTTTATGTGACTGTCTCCTTTCCTTTCAAACAGCTTCAGATTAATTACCAAAGTTTAATATTTCTTCTTTTGCCTTTGCAAAGCAGAGCACAGTAGGAACTGGATGCCTATTTTAAGAGACAATGTGTTCTCCCAGTATCTTTCCACCACACACCAGTTAACAATTATGGTTAACTCAATGGTTACACCATTCCATGACAATCTGTCTAAATATTCCTCAGACTGTGAGTTCAAGGAAACTACAGATGTTTAATGTCAGCAGATCTCAGAAAACTTGGTATCCCAGGTGAATTTGTCATTTTGAAGCTCAGCAGACCCATCCCACAGCCCCGGACCCTCGGAGCGAGCTGGGGATGCAGGAAAAGGCTCTGCTGGCACACACAGGACTTGTGGTAACGTATCCTTAACTCCCTCCCTTCCCCTCTCTGGATCACCAACTTCCCTGCAGCTTCTGCAGAACTCAGCTCCAGGATCATGTTTCAGGATGTAATTAGCCTTACAAAGAGAAAAAATGAAGGGAAAGTGCTTCAGTCGTTTGATTTTCCATGCATAAGCTGCAACTTGCAGTGAAATCATTGCTCTAAATGGACAAAAGAAAAACTTTCCATGCTAAAACTTCAAGAAAAAGGCTTGCTGCTTATAGATGACAGATTTTAAGTGCAGGAGGGGATTAGGAAAACATGAATTGAAAAAAAAAAAGTTCTAATTTTAATAAATGTTTTTATGTTAAGGCTACATCTGCCAAAGTGTATTAGATCTTTTTATTTTATTTAAATCTACACTAAAGTCACACCACCTGGAAACGAAACTTCTAAATCCATAAAGCAGCGCTGAATAAAACACACATTTTTTGTTTCTTTTGCAAACACTCCATTTCCCTGTTCCTTATGTGCCTGAAACCCTGGAAAAGGATTTCCAGCTGTGCCTTGTCAGCCTGGGGACCAGAGGCATTGTGTGCTCCTCATTTGCCCGAGCGAGGCTCCGGCTCCAGCACCAGCACGGGCTCTGCTCGCAGAGCTCAGCCCTGGCTCCCCTGGGGAAGAAGCTATTCCAGGCTTAACTAAGGAATCAGCTCACATGGTTCAACAATCCCGACAGTTTCTCTGTTTGTTTTAAAGATATCACTGAGATTTTGTTTCATTTGCAACGGGAGACTAAATGACAGCAAGCAGAATCTGCTGTTAGGTTAGATTACAAGGTAAAATGTTTTCCATTTTAAATTACTGCTTAAAGCATGGTGTTGAATGGCTTAAACTTCATGTTAACTTTGCAAATATGTAATATTTGAAATGAAATGATGTGGGCTATTTTTAGCACTACTGAAGAGAAATGCCTTTCTAGCTAAAGTGTGCAATACCCGTTGAGCTGCTTTTTGTTCTGTCTGAATGTTTGCCACTCACATCCAACTGAAACTAACAGAGAGTGCAACAGGTCTGGCTGCTGTGGATAAATGTAATTAATTTCTGTGCAATGCATTTAAAAAAGAGCGAGTGAAAAATCTTAGTAAAGCACTTTAACCCCTGTGTGTCAGGAGAAATCACATTGACTTAGAAATGTGTTTGAATTTTGACTGAATGGATAAAGATAGATTATTTAATAAATTCTGATACTCTGGCATTTCTAAAGGGTCTCTCCTTTAAAAATTAACTCTTTCTGTTAACATAATAGGAAACTGGCAGGTACTGAAGATAAAGGTACAAATTACTGAACACATTACAAAGTAAAAGTAAATGCTTTCACATACTGTTCCTGATCTAAATATTTGTGGGTAAAATGAAAAAAGGTACAGCAATGCAGCCATGTTGAAACTATCTGGCAACACAAACAGTTAATAATTTCATTACACTGGCTATCTATAATTGTATTTTACTAGGCAATGATTTATTATGAAACTCATAAATTGAATAGGCTGAAATGCCCCCAAATGAAAATTTGGCTGGCACTATACAAAATACAGCCTCCTGAGAGAAAATCTGATACCCCACACATGGGCAGGAAAGGCCCAAAGCACCCAAGGCCTTTCACAATTTGGGCCTTAAAATGTGAGGCAGCACTTATTAACTAAGCCAAGGAAAGGAACTCAGTAGCCCAGTGTTTTGCATGCAAAGAACATAATTTGGTTGAAAATAGCAATATTAAGCTTTCAGTGCTGAAGAGTTAAATTGGTGTTAAAAATGAGCATATAAACTCACATATATGAACAGGATTAGTTTATAAAGACTTTTTTTGGGGGTGGGGTGTGGTGTGTTTTCTGTTTTGTTTCTGATTTTTAAAAATTTGTGTTTATAAAGTACTTTATGAAACCAAGTTTCATTTTATAATAATTTGCTTTACTACAGAATTTTACTCTTTAAGTTCCTAGCAAAACATCATTTAATGTACATTAACACCTGTACAGTTAATGTAATGTAATTCACACTCTATATTATTCCTGACTTTTAAAAAGAAATGAAGAATGGAAAAGTATTTCAGTCATGCCATTCTGTGCCTCTGGCCACAGGAAGAAATGGTTAAATGTTAAAAAAGCCCAAGTGCAACGTAGCAGCATTGTAACTGCACAGCTCTGGTGTTATTATAGTGTATCCTAGAAAAATGGAACCATAATTAAGATGTCAGAAACTCGACAGAATGAACACACATGGCCAAGCCTTTCCTTTGTACATGCCGTTTTCCCTGAGGGCTCTCAGAGTGTCTCAGCCCAGCCTGTGGAACAGAAGTTTCCTGGGTAATTTTACAGCCACTCATTACCACGCAGGGCAGACACCAAAGGCTTGGGCTCGTTCCTCCTGAGGCACTCAGAAATGAGCACTTTCTCAACAAGATCAGGCACTTCCAGTGCAGAGGGCAAGCTTCTGCATCTATCTGAGATGTTAACTAGCAGTAATTGCAGTAAATAAAAAGCCATGGAGTCCATACAGCATTTTGGAATAAGTGATTTCTGAGGGGCAGAAAGCAGCAATGTAAAGTTTGGATTCATTTCAAAACCTGCCATTCCAGGAGATGCTGTGAGGATTTGTGTGAGACACTTGCATCTCAAACTCCCTTCATATAGAAATAAAAATATTAACTTCAAATCCTGCAAATTAATACCTAAACTTACAAAACCATTTTAATTTTAAAATATTTGAGCACAGAAACGACAATATTAAAAAGAAGTTAAATGCATACTCTTAAGCTGATTTACTGCCAGCATCTCATTTTAAAACACGAGAATAAAAAAAAATATATGAGAATTGTGACGTGGAAAGCATGGAAAACAAGCAATCAATCACATGGCTTATATTAAAGAACAGTTAGACAACTTGTACCAAAAATGTGACCTGTTCTATAAATCAGAAAATACCAAGATGAACAAGCTTTTAAACAAAATCTAATTCAGGCAAAGCCACAGTTCAAGTTCCTGAAATAATACTGTCCAATATTTACACAATAAAATTATAATAAGATTAACTCCAAAGTGAAAGATGATGCAAAGCCAGACTGATGAACATGAAGAAAAAGCATTTTTTAATCCCCTCAGAACTTCCTCAGAGAAAAGCCACGGCCATGCTCTAAGCCTTGTCTTGGCCACAAAGCCCAAGAGCTCCAAGTCCTTCACTAATTCCCACTCTCCCAAGAACACAAATGTCTCCTGTCTGTGCTGTCTCAGTTAAAACAGGCCACAGGACAGCAGCATTTCCTTTTTGAAAGAATTATGCAACACAGATCATTAATGACCCTGGATGTACAGGCTCTTATTTCCACACTGGTACAGCAATCCACTGCTGGATTTCCTTCCTTGTGTGTGCTCCTGAATCCTGACTGCTCTGTTTTGGAATGCCACCTATTGGTGACAGTAAATGTAATTTTTCTGTCACAACCATAAGAAGGCTCAATTATTTTGAGTTTTTTAATAAGTAAATGCAGAACACAACCCGTTCTAGAGCCTATACTTCATAAAAACTTCCGCTGGAAAAGCAGTTGTGGGATGTCACAAATAGCACAAACTTTCTCTGCAGAACCAAGCAGATGCTATTAGAGAAGAGGATGGCCAGAGATGGATGGAAAAGCAACAGCTCTTCATTTACAGTGAATAAACACCTTGCACAGAAATGCCAACCCAAAAGCTTTTGGGGCAGCACATCACAAATGAATTGGGCATTTTTCTGTTACTTTTCCATTCCCACACTCAGAAGTTACAACACTCTGGAAGAAATAAAAAATGGAAGACACACTTTATAGAACTCTCAAGAAGTCCCTTGCTGAATACTTACTGAACAGCCAATGCTCTGGCACTGCAAATCTAAACCACCTCTGCAAGTGCAGCCCCAAACACAAACCAGCGCCTGTTTGATGGTGACTCCTGAGAATCACTACAATCAAACTGGTCACTGCAGCTCTCAGAGGGCAACTTCTTTCCAAGGGGAACCTTGGTTATACTGACCTACCATTCCTTAGTTCACCTGCCTTGAGAAGTGCTGTGTGACTGACATGGCCCTAAAAGCTCTGATTTCCCTCTTTTTTGTTCCCATTCAGGGCACTCTGTGGGACCCCTAGACGATGCAGGCACCATCGCTGCTCTGTTACCTCCTGCTGCTGTGGCTGTGCAGGGATCTGTGCCCGGCTGAAGGCGGCACTGGCAGGAGGCAGAGGAGCAGGATTTCCCCCAGGGCAGCGGGGCTGCAGCCGCCGGCGCCCCGGATCCCGCTCCTCACCATCGATGACAGCGTTGTGGGCGTCTTCGACTCCCTGGTGGGGCTGGGCCAGCACGAGAGCACCTACAGTGTCTTACCAGGTGAGAACACAGCCCCTCTGCTCTGCTCCTCATTTCACACACTTCAACTCTTTAAAGCTTTATTTCAGCTCTAATCTTTGCAGGGGTCCCAGAACCAGGGAAGAGAGGAGGATCTGACTCCATGTTTCAGAAGGCTGATTTATTATTTTATGAGAAATACTATATTAAAACTATACTATATTATATTAGAACTATACTAAAAGAATAGAGGAAAAGGATTTCATCAGAAGGCTACCAAGGAAAGGAAAGGATGATAACAAAAGCTCGTGACTCTCAGAGTCTGAGCCAGCTGACTGTGATTGGCCATTAATTAGAAACAAAACCACATGAGACCAATCACAGATGCACCTGTTGCATTCCACAGCAGCAGATAATCATTGTTCACATTTAGTTTTTGAACCCTCTCGCCTTCTCAGGAGAAAAATCCTGTCAATGAGATTTTTCAGATACTACTTCCACACATTCCTGCTGCTTCTGCAGTGATTCTGTGGTTGGCATTATGAGGCTTTTTATCAAACCCTGCTTTCCCAGATAACAGCAATATTTCCCACAAGTTTTCTGCATTATTTTTTTATCTTAATGAACAAGAAATTTGTTGGGGTATTTTCATAATTCCCAAAGAATTCCAAACTTGTGTTCCAAGTTTGAAGGCCATTTTGAAGAATTTATTGCTCAATATATCACCTAAATTAATTAACATTTCACTGAGGCTTCAACAGCAGTAACAACAGTGTTAATTAAAATAGATTCAAGTTTTTATTTTTACTTTATGGGTTGCATTTTTGAAAAGCAAATTGCACATGCAAACCTTCAGGAATATTTCTTGATTTTGTAAATAACTTAATAATTCTTGGTTGTAGCTGGAATATGGAAGTTATGCTACAAATGAGACACTAATGATGGAAAACTGAGTTAAAAGAGAGAATATCTTACTCATTCAACACAAGACCACTCTTATTCTCCATCTATATTGACAATCCAGATTTATTTAATAGAAGTTCAGTAGTATGATTTATATAAAACTTGCCTTTTTGGTGATCCAGAGATTTTTATCTCTGTATTTCTGTATCCATAAATAATATGATATCTGTACCCATAAATATCTGTATTTATGGATACAGATATTTCCATTCCTCCATCAAGATATCACACACTAAAATATTTATATGCAGTTGAATGAATTTTATGGAAAAAAATCAAAACAGAATTCTCTGATTCCCATATTCTATATATAATAAAAACAATAATAATCTATTTTTATAAGCAAGAATTTAAGCCTTTCAGTGTGTCACACAGCAGACATGACCACTGGGTTAAGAGGTCTCAAATGGCCAAACATAAATCAGCCACATTTTCTCCACAATTCCTGTTTGTTGTGAGTCCTTACTTCAGAAAGGCTGAACCATTTCAAATCAAGTATTTGAAAGTAAGGGGTTAGAATAGGAAAAACTAGCAAAACCCTGGACTGTGGCATTTTCAGTGCGTATTACAACATTATACATATTACTAATGTCAAACATCTAATTTACAAATATTTTTCAAGTTAAACAGAGGAAAATACCATGTAAGTAGCATACACTTCATGTAAGATATTCCAGGGTTTCTGTCAGGACCATCAGTCATGCTGAAATAATGCACAGCTCTTCCCCCTCCCCGCCCCGCTTGTTTCTTTCTATCTGGACTTGCATCCAAAAGCTGAGCTCAAACCACTGAACTCATTTTCTTTGGAACTCCATGCTGAATTTACACCATATTTCCAAAGGTTAAAAGTCCTATGCTCATCTGCCAAACACTGGAACCACAAGGTATTTTTTAGTCTAGCTTTTAAAGTTCAAAATTTTTTCAAGTTAATGTCAGATTTGGAAAAAAAAGAGCCTATTAAATAATAGAACACTATCATTAATCATGCTTCAGAACAGAAGAAAATGCAATCCAAACACTGATTTCCATTCTCTTAGCTACTTGTTTTCCTCTTAGGAGACTGAAAAAAACCCAAACCCACCCAAATTTACAGATATATGCAGGATGAAAATGAGCAGCTAAATGGAGGTTTAACAGTAACCAGACATGTAATTCCTCCAGATTAGACCCATGTGAACATTCAAATTAAATCAAACAGTTGGCCACAGCACGAGGTAATTTGCAGTTGTCCATTAGGCAGAGCAGAGCAGGATGCTCAGTGCTGCCCCATCTCTGATCCCTCTCACCCCACCAGGCTGAAGGGACTCAGTGGTCAGGAAATGTGAGGGGCAGCTCAGCACAGCCTTTGTGTCCCACAGGGCTCTGGGAATGCCAACAGTGCCAGACAGCAGCTCTGCAATGCACCCAGAGGGAAAACCTTGGTGTGAGCACACACTGCTCCTGCCTTTATGCAGCTCTAATGTACACAGGGAAACAAAGCATCATTTGTTACAGAAGCCTGCACAGGCCAAGCCTGATAACTCAGATCTTTATGCTTATTCAGACAAGATTTGCTCTGACTTCTGATACATTCTGGTAGCTAAAACAAAAGAAAGAATTTTAGGAAGCACGGAAGAATTTCCTTCTCAGGCCAGATTATGCTCTTCTGGAACAGTCATTGTTTTATTGTTTAACATGAGAAAGTGCAGGATTCTTCTTGTGTTTCTTTTGGAGGTTATTTAAAAGAAGTATTGTGGTGTACTGGCAAGCACATAAACCCCAAAGTCAGGATCCAGCAAACAGCTGGATTGCAGATACCTGGGTGGAATGACAAGGGACTTAAAGCCAACTAACACTTGGTCTGGGCTAATTCCTCTCCTCCTCCAGTTGACATGGCTGGAGTTGCTTAGAGCACAACTTTATGCAGCTGAAGTGAGGCAGAGATGTCCCAGACTTTTGAAAAAACAAGATGCAACTACTCAAAACTTCAATTTCTTGCTTTTGTCATAAGAGCAATTTAAATCAAAGCATTTAAAAAAAATTATGGAATATAGAGCTCAACCAAACTGGATGATTCTGATAATTATTTTTTACTGTAGAAAACAGATTGATATCCAGTGGTCTTTGAGTAGAAGGAAAAAGAACCTTTGTTATGAAGTAGGACTACCTTGAAAGACTATGCAAAATGCCTCATTTTGAGACAAATATTAATACCAGAGACATTTCAAACCAAATATTTACAATAGTCTTACAAGGTTATTAGGAGGCTATCCTGAATACTCTAGTTAGAATTAAACACCCAGGCATGGAGCAGGGCAGAGTGTGGGAAAACAAAGCCTGCAAAGAACCCTCCAAAGACAATTTGTGCACCACAAGTGAAAGTATTGGCATGCAGATTCAGGTGAGAAAAGATTTTTCCACTGTATTAATTTTCATTTGAAGGAGGAAGTCAAACTGAATAGGAAGAGAGGAAATTTCTTCTTCTTTATATGCAGGGAAGTACAAAGTCAACTTAGAAATGGGTTCTCATCTCAAAACAACACTTCAGCAATGCATTCTGTCAGAAATGCATTCTCAGGTCAGTTAGAAAGAGGAAGAGGAAGGTGTGAGGGAGTTCAGCTTCTCAACAAGATTTAGAGGTACACACAAAAATAGGAATATCTGCATGGGATGAAGAATCTCAGCCTTGGTTTTCCTTCTCTCAAAAGACCAAAAATAAGACAGCAACGTGCTAAAGTGCAATGTTTACCCTGGGGTCTGGGTGAGAACTGCCCAGGGAAGATTCCACCACTGGAAGGAAAGGGAGACTGGGATTAGTTTCCTTCCCCAGTCTCTGGGCTCTCCAGATCACCCCCCTACTGAATATCTGACCAGAGCTTACAAAATTACATTTCTTTCTGAAAATTTGAACTGTGTACCCTGGGGAAATCTCAATCTTTTGTAGATACATATCCAGAAATTTGGGAGACAGAGTATTTCATAGCACAAGTTGCTCTAGATTACTGCTTTTTTAGCAAAGAGGGTTTTTTGGTTTTTTGTTTTTCAAATAAAGCAAGTTACAGGGAAGTGGAGATTTTTGCCATCTTATCAGTCATCCTGGAATGGACTTTACTTCCACCAAGCCTATGAACTGTCACTATAAACTGAATATTGTTACCCTCCCAGTTCTGCAGGGCCTTAATAAAATTTTCTCATTTAATGTGCAAGATATTAGAAAAGAGAGGAATAGAAGAAAGAGAGGAATAGAAGAAAGTCTGGAAAAAAAATTCAAGCTTTCCATAACTGGAGATTACCAATAAGCTGAAGAAAATATAGGTATGAAAAGTAAGGAATAATGATAAGATCCTTTGAATGGGGTGTACTTTACATATTTTCAAAATGAGAACAAAATAGTAGTGCTTCTTTCCAGAGCTGCAAATGAGCACTGTTGGGTCAGTGTAAGCTGTTGAGCTGCCATGATGCTGTGGTGTGTTCTTAAGTTTGTTAGTTTGCTCTCCCTTTTTCTGTATTAAATGGTTTCTTCCTTTCCCAGGACTTCCTGCTGCTACCCTGTCAGTTAGGTTGCTATGGAAATGAAACTGCTCCTCCCCTGGTTTCTCTTATAAAGTGAAAGTTGTTTCCTCCTTGGGCTCAGTCAATCACTCCTTTTCTCCTCCCAGGTTTCGAGAACCTTCTCCTCTCTGGAGATGGTGGCTGGCTGGGGTCCCAGGACACCTCCTTTACCTTTTGATTATTGGTCTCCATGGAGTGTCAGTTCTGTGAAGTTCATCCCCTCACCTTTCCCGATTGGTTCCGCCTGTACCCACCCCCCCCTCCTTTATAATCCTGTTTCACCCCCTATGGAAAAACTTCTTCCCGGTTGGTTTCCCCGCGTTTGGATCCCGCAACACCTTCAATAAACCGATGTTTAACCCCCGGGAAATGGTCAGCTCCGTTCCTCCCCAATACCAGCGGTGTGAGCCAGTCCGCAGCCAGCACAGCCCGAGGCCATCAGACGCCGAAGGTTGCTGGCCAGGAATTGCAGAGGGGCGTCGGCCTTTCGCCCTCAGCTAGCCGGACTCTAAACTTCGGGCCACATAGGGGCCCGAACCCACGACCCTGAGATTAAGAGTCTCATGCTCTACCGACTGAGCTAGCCGGGCTCTAAACTTTGGGCCACATATGCCCTCCTCTGCACCATGTCCCATTTTGTGTTCCAGGGAAGAAGGGGCAGTGCAGAGCCAACGGGATGGTCATGTTCGACAAGGCCGTGTGGTCTCCCCAGCCCTGCGTCACCTGCCTGTGCTCCCAGGGCCAGGTGATCTGTGACACCGCCATGTGCCACCCGCTGCCGTGTGCCCACAGCGTCCTTCCTGCCGGAGAGTGCTGCCCAGTGTGCTCTGACACCGGTATGGGACACCACAGATATTGAAAACCTTCCATAAACACTGCATTTATTCCGTGCTTAAAGCAGCTCTTCAGAAATTTTACTCAAGTTGATCTTGGTTTCTCTGAGTGCTCTGTTAGATGATTTTGATGCAGCATTTAAAGAAAAGATGATGCTAAGTATGTAATACTAAAGATAATTCTATTTCTTTTTTTACTTCCCCCCTACCTTTACAGAACTTTGTAAATGTACAAAGAAATAACATCTATTTATGTTTTCTATTCCACTTCCATTTACAAAGGATCAATCAATAACTACATTATTGATGTATTAGACATACAGAGTGGTAAATCCTTGTTAAGAGTGGAAAACCATGCAGCAATTTGATGTGAATCAAGAGAAGAAAGTCAATTCACAAGAGAAGCCCCAGAACTACAATTTTGGTATTTCACAATAATTTAAATAAAACTGGTACCTTTAAAAAGAAAAGGAATGGAGGAAATAAACATGACATACAATTTCCTTTCTTTCATTCCCACACTCCCAGTATTTTATATCTGCAAAGTACTGAACTCAATCTCCTACTGTAAGAACTATTTATCCTCATGTGTATATGCATGTGACACTCTGAGATGAGACATCATAGGAATTCTCTGTAGAACTGTAAAAGTCATGTTGACTGAGACATTTGAACTCCTTTTATTAGAACTGTCCTATTATGGAAGTAAAAACTGCATTTTGGTAACGGAGTTAATGCATTTCCCTGGTGAGATCCCCACCTGCAGCCAACTCCTCCCCTGACAATCCCTTTTGGAGGAGAACAAGTCTTGACCTTTGTGAATTTTTTCCAAATTAGCTCCTACTTCCAGACACATTATTTTTCCTCTTTAGACACCTCCATCAACACAAACCCCATAATTAATAGTAAGTCAAAGAGGAAGATAATGAAAGCTATATTAATTTTTCCACCTTTTTGTCTGGAGTTCTCAGGAATTGTAGCTGTGTACAAACTCTTCCAAAATTTCTCAGTCAAGTGTCTCTTTTCTCAAGTAGCAATTTAAGACCACATTTTTATTCATTGAATCGTATTCTAAGAGGAATAATCTACAGTCACAATTTTCTACAGTATGTGGGAAACAGCGCTCACTAATATTTCAGTTTCATCAGACTCTTTTGTGTTGTTTTATTGTTTTTTTCCCCCATCAGCCTCCTCGCTGGACTCCAGTATAATTTCAGTGGATGCCATCAGTGAGATGTCTGGTGACTCCCCAGAGCCCAAGGACCCCGACAGCACCCACGTTGTGCCCTCAGCACAGACCCACACGGAGAAGGATGAGCTGCTCCCAGCAGCAGGGACAGAGGGCACAGACAAGCAGGGGCCCAAGAAAGGGGAGAAGAACAGAAAAAGGAAAGGCAGAAAGAATCGCCGGAGGCACAAAGGGCGGCACAGAGGGAGGCGGCCTGTCCCCAGAACGGGGGCTGCAGGAGATGAGCAGCATGGCAGTGATGAAGATGATGGTGCTTTCAGAATTCCATCCCATTTCCCGATTCCTGTTCCACCCATAGAAACTCCTCCTTTGCCATCTGGATGTTCCACCTCAGACACCACAGTAAGCTGCATTAATGCCAAACTTACACAAATACCTCCCATCTCAGATCCAGACCTAACGAGTTTAGACCTCACAGGTAATTAATAGATCTAATTTGCATGACTTCTCTAACATCATCCACCCTAAAATGCAGTCAACACCACTGTTAATTTGTCATTCCTTAATATAGAAAAGTTTCAGAACTCATTTTACAGCTATGCCTTTAAAACAGAAATGAAAAACATTGGATTTGCATGCCAGTGTTTAAATACTAAGATGAATACATCTACACAAAATTACTGTCCATAATGCTATTTTTGTGATATATTTTCTAGATGCAATATTACACACCTCAGGTGCAGACTGTATTTCATAACAAATTTTTTCTTGCCTTCTGTCCCAGGAAATAGCATCACTACTATCTCAGATGAAGCATTCAATGGGGTACCTAATTTGGAATGGATTGATCTGAGTAAAAATAACATTACCTCTCCTGGCATAGGTCCCAAAGCATTCAAAGTAAGAAAGCATGGCTCCTCTGCTACCCTCTCAGTAATTGCTGCTTAAAATAATGTTTTTTGCTTTTCAGTTTATGGATCTAAACTACTTTGCACCTTTGTATAATAAGCATTGTATAATTCAATAGCTACTTTGAGAAATCTCTCATCATAATCAAGAATTAAAATTGAGATATGATAATTTTTCATACCAATCTTTTGAGCTAGCTTAAGCATAATAACCCTGGGTTACTGAAAGCTGCTCTCCTTCTGCCTGAGGAAATTTGCTGACCTACAGAAAATGATCAGTTTGCTCACAGATCAAGAGGATAAGCATGTAATTTCTAAATGCATGTACTTTGAAGTCCTAAATATGCCCAGTGTAGTGAGGCAATTCTTCCACAATTCACAGAGAGCAGCAGGAATGCAAACAATGATCCTGGGGAGCCACAGCAGGGCTGTGGGGAAGCTCTTTGAGTTACATGTGACATTAACTGGCACTTTTCTTAATAATTAGCAGAAAGTAACTTATTAATTAGACTGACAGGAAAAAAATAGTTTTGAATTCAAAACACTGGATACTACTGCACTGCTGCTGAAAAACCTTACAGAGTGGGTATTAAAGAAACTCTTAACTCAATATTTATCTGCATACATTGCACCTTGATAATCTAAATGCTCTTCCTCCCTGTTATAAGATCCTGAAAAAGCTGAAACGTTTGTATTTGGATGGAAACATGCTGGCACTTATTCCCTCTGAATTGCCATCAACTTTGGAAGAAATAAAAATAAATGACAACCAACTTCATGCCATTGATGAAGACGGCTTAAAAGGTATTTTAAAAAATGAAAATCATATGAAAAGTCAAAAATAAATTTGAAAAGCTGAATGTTTAACCTGGTTTGACATAGAAAAATAATTGCTAGCTTTACAGTGCCATGCCTTTAAAAGCAGCACAAGCTGAAAGGCTTGCATGACAAAGTATTTTAAAATTATATTTTCCCTTATGCAACTGCTCCTCTCCCAAAGCAGTTTAGATTTAAGGTCACTGAGTGGAGGTGAATTTGAAGCATGTTGAAGACACCAACTATCCCCATCTTTAACCCGATGGCTTTTTGTGTGGTGGAAACATTTCAGTTAATTTTAAATTGCATGGAAGTGAACAGAATTTGATGTCTATGAAAAATAAAGGAGAATATAACTGGAGTCAACCATGATCATCTGAAGCCAGTTTAAACACAGGCTGATAGAAAAAAGAGGAAGAAAAAGGAAAGGGTACCATCCATGTCAGAATTTGATGGACTTTTTTGCTTCTTTTCCTCTCCTGCCAAAAGGGTCCCATCTAAACTGGATCAGCTGCTGCCCTTCCCATTTGGACTGGGAGAGGAAAATGTAAATAAAGCTGTGGTCAGTCTCTAAAGATCTACAAACCTATGAATAAGTCCAAGATTATGAGATAATAAAATCAGTTCATTTTTATTTTCCATTGCTGTGAACTGATCTGGGTAATGTTTAAGACTGTTAAATATGAACTTGTATTTTAACAAGATATAAGATGGCATTAATTAACCGAAATGAAACTTTTTCTCCTAAGGTTTAAAGAACTTGGTCACTCTGGAATTAGAAGGAAATAAACTTAGTGAAGCAAATGTCAGTCCTTTGGCCTTTTACCCTTTGAAAAGCCTTTCTTATTTGCGACTGGGAAGAAATAAATTTAGAATTATACCACAAGGTCTTCCTGCCACTCTTGAGGTAAAAAACCCAAAACAACCATGTAAATACTAACAACAACAACCCCCCCAACAAACACCCAAAGAGATGCAATTCCTTCTGTTTGCCCTTTCAAAGCAATATGCATTCTCACAAATGAGAAAACAAAACAATTGCTCTGAGAAATTGTGTTTCTGAAGGTCTCACTCCTGCTACAAACTGCCTGCTTCAGATTCAGAACTAACACAGACCAGGGAATACAGGGGACAGGCAATTGCTGCACTTGGAATTTGCAATGGGAAAACTCAGCCCATTCTGATCTCACACATTTTCTTCCCAAATGCACTTACAGGAGTTATATCTTGAACATAATCAAATTGAAGAAGTGTCAGAAATTTGCTTTAACCATACCAGAAACATCAACATCATTGGGCTAAAGCATAACAAATTAGAAGAGCACAGGATAGCACCTTTGGCTTGGATAAACCAAGAGTAAGTATCACACATTTAAAATACATTTGTTTCATTTTTCTCTGTTTTTAGTAAGGCAAATAATCAAAAAAGTATTTGCACTTCATTACTTTTAACTTAGACTTGTAATTATGCTTTGTTTTCCTTTGCTAATTTTTCTAAATTTCCTTTGCCTAATTGTATAATCTAGAAGATACTCAGTCAGCTGTCAAATAGAAAGATCTTCTACCTCAAATCTGTACCTTATTAACATAAAAGTCAATATTTTTTTCTGACCACCCATTCAAAGATGAACATTAATTATAAATAATACCATTTACAATTATATGGTAATTTAGTATTGATACATAATTATCTCAAAGGTAATTTAAAAATAATTTAATACTATCCTAGCCTTATTTCCCATTGGATTAAAAATTAAAAAAGTCAATAAGATGAAGGGAAGATTGTTCAGCTGCATTGTCTAAGAGCAGAATATTAGCGCAGTAAAAGATGATAGTGCTTTTGATTTTCCTGCTAAATAATTTGCCAAGCTGAGCAGGGTACTGCCCATCACTGGCCCTGCAGCCCCATCCCTTGATTCCTGAACTTGTGAGTTCCTGAAGCTGCAAACAACCACGCTGTTACTGCTGACAGCATCTCATGCCTGGGAGCGAAGCACAGGGGACTGATTCATTCACACAATTCCATTTCACATGGCCTTCAGAACTAAGCTTAAAACTTCCTGTTAATGGGATAATGACTGAAATCCCAAGGTTATTCCAGCTGTTCAGTGTAACTCACTGCAGCAATCCCAGATTAGTCCCATGGGATTGCCCTGTATTGACCCCCCCCCCTTATTACTGGAGATCTCTTCCCATCAACAAAACCCTTGTGCTTGATTGGTAATTCATGACTTAATTATTTCTATTCCCAGAGTAATTATGCACAACCATGCTCCATAAACACATTTTGCCCCATTATCAGGATCAAATTTCCCTTGGAAATGTCATTCCCTGGCAATGCCATGAAGCAGAGCCTTGCACAGACACAGCACTGCCAGGCCAGGAGCTCAGAGGGGTTTCAGCCTTTTTTTCTTTTCTCCTTTAATGCAGGAACTTGGAGTCAATTGACCTCTCTTACAATAAGTTGTATCATGTTCCCTCCTACCTGCCCAAATCTTTACTCCATCTGGTGCTTATAGGGAATCAGATTGAGAGAATTCCAGGCTATGTGTTTGGCCACATGAGGCCTGGGCTGGAGTATCTCTACCTGTCCTTTAACAAACTCACTGATGATGGCATTGACCCAGTGTCCTTTTTTGGAGCTTACCACTCCCTGAGGGAGCTCTTTTTGGATCACAATGAATTGAAAGCTGTACCCTTTGGGATTGATGAAATGAGAAAACTACGTTTTCTAAGACTCAACAACAATAAAATAAGGTAATTTCCAAGCTCTTTTTTACATTAATGACATTAAAATAAATAAGATATGCTTTGCTTTAGGAATTTGTTATTTTAAAGTAAATATTTGTTAAAAAAAACTGAAGAAGGAGCTGAATGCTGAGTTTTCTTTTACAATATTTCTTAATATGATAGAAATGAGTTACTGAAGTTAAGTTCACAGTTACTGAAAATGCTCATCACCAGCAATCACCAGCTTTTCTGCTCCTGGAGCAGAGCCCAAAGTGATAACAAAATAATGGCAGGAGTCAGCAGCTGGGGTCACCTGGTGAGCAGGTTCCACCAGCCCCAGCTCTGGAGCCACATGCTCAATCCAGGCTCTCTGTGCTGTTTTGTAAAACAAAGGAGTGGCAAAGAGAGGATTCCCATGTGTCAGACAACTCAGCAACACATGGCAATATTTTCCTCAGGAAAACTCAGTATATGATATAAATGAGAAAACAATGCAGAGAGAATGTTCAAAAGTGTTGGAGATTTTTTCAGAAATGGCTTAGAAGGCAGCTGTGAGGAGTAAAATTCTCATAGCCGGTTTCTGTAAACAGCAGAAGTTCTCAGGTTGTTTTTAATTACAAGTAAAAGTGACAAACATGAAGGCCTTGAGAACCTTGCATACCAGAGTTCTCAGGCAGCTTTCTCATAACAAGTAGATATTCTATCTTTGGCTGTTTTGGGAAAGCAAAAATAATTTTGAGAACCCAAATCTTGGTATTGGAAACATAAGGAGGAATTGGTGTGTTATCTCTGACCTATTGTGAGCTCGGGTTTGCAATATGCATGAACTTAATTAACACGGTTATAAAAAGTGACTGATTGAGTGAATAAACGGAGTCAGATGCTGATCAACAAAGGTGGGTCTCTCCCTCCATCTTCAATACAAAAGAATGGCTTTTGAAAGTCCTCAGCAAATATGTAATTGAGAAAATTTAATGTACTGATGAAGTTATCATTTCCAAACATCTAAATAGACAGCAAGTCTAAAATAAATGCTGAAGTTAAGAGTTCTCTGCAGTGATGAGAACATGATTGGAACGTGGTTGCTCCCCTGTGTCACAGGAGGGTGCCCCCAGAGCGCATCTGCAGGACTCAGAGCCACCACGAGGACGAGCATGAGCACAGTGAGGAGGAGCACGAAGATTCCCACCTGGAACACGTTCACCTTGAAAACAACTACATCAACACAAGGCAGCTCTCCCCACACTCATTTTCATGCATAAGATCCTATTGCAGTGTTGTCCTTAAACCACAGAAGACCAAATAACCCCCCCCAATTCTGCATTGCAACCCCCATCTCCAGCAATGCAGTTTTATTTATTCTCTCTACTCACTGGCCTGCTTATTCTGATTTAAACCCTTCCTGCCATAAATATGATACTGTATATTATCTACTGAAGTAAGGTAGCAGTGTGTTTCTTCATATTGTTTCATTATAAAACCATTAAATGTAAAAATTGAAGCTTAAGAGTATGACATCTGTTTTTATTTCTATTAACAGCATTCTGCTTAAACACAGCAGGTCAAACTGTGCCCCCAGGCACACCCTCTGTAAGATCAGATTTTAGGATTTAAGAATGTAGCTAAACCCTCAGCTTGGTCCTATCTTATTTAAATGAATTTAAAACATTTTAAGTGGTACCATCAACTGTAAAAATTGTATATAAGAGATAAAAATCCTTGAGCTCTGAACATTCTAGCAATGCAGGAATCAAATTTCTTAAAACACACAGAGGACTGGATTTTCTACCAAATATTTAGCAGTGTTAAGCTCTCTTCCAAGTGAAATTAAAAAAAAAAAGTTAAATTATTAGTATTAGATGACCCTAAAAACTTCCTGTATTCAAACACAGATTCTGATGACCTAGAAGAATGAATAATTCATTTCTGTCTGGATGCTTTTTTTTTAAGCAAAGCATATTTTAAATGTTTAAAATTATTTTTAAAGTCACAGTAATAGGTTCCATTCATTTGTACTATAGTTAGTTTGTTAGATTTTTATACTGTACAGGATGTGTAGTCCTATAATAAATTTAAGCAAAACACCACATATTGCTACAAGTATTTTCATTCAAGTGAAATTCTTCTCTTATCAAACATTCAGACTCCTAAGACCCAAAAGAAATTCTCCACTGGGTTGCATGGGATAACACCACTAAAATACAGATTAATCAAGATTTATTTCTATTTTTTCTCCAAGGTGTGCTTTGTCACTATTAAGATACCATAAAAGTGAATTTTATGCAAGTGATGTGACTAAGATTATTCCTGTGGGGGTTTAGCACAATGAGGACCAAGCTTGCCTGACATCACTCTGTGGAATTTGTTCCTATGAGAAGCTCTCAGCAGTGGGACAAGACCTAAGGTAAAGTTACAATACCAAAGAAAAGCCCAATTAGTGAGACAGAGAATGAAGGAAAAATGTTCTCGAAATGGAGCACAACAGCAGCAGAGGCAGGAGAGCAAGGGGTGAAGGACACAACAAATGCGTGGGTGCTCACTTCAGAAATACACAGCAATTACACCTGCACAACATTTCCCTGTGTCAGATGGAAGCAGCTCAAATCCACTCTTCAAAATTCCCAATTGTATTGGAAGTGGAATGGGCTTCACTATAAAACTCTCATCACTTCCAAACAGAGCTTGAAAGAATTTTATAAACCAAGTAAATGGGATTGTCACCATTTTACAGCTTGTGACTCCAGGACACAGTGACCTGAGAATTCTTGGTCAAGATAAACATGGGAACAAGTTTGGAATCTTTGGCCACCAGTATGATAAAAATATGCAAGGACAGCTCAACATAAAACCACTGTAGTTAGTTTATTCTCTAAAATATATTTGAGCAAATAATTAATTTTTGTAGGTTTACATTGGAAATGAATATACTTTGAGAAGGCCATTGGAATTGAGAGTGGAATAATAGTTTTACTAAGTGTTATCAGACTCAGAAATCTTATTAATATATATAAAAATAAATACTGTGAGAGCTTTCACAGCAAGTCCCTGATGAGAATTGCTCTGAGGGAGATCCTGCTAAGCCAAGCCAGTAACATTTCTGCTGGGCAATGGGATCTGGGGGATGCACAGCAGCATTCTCATTTCTCCTGCTCCCCACACACAGCTGACTTCTATTCACAGATAAATTCAAGAGTGAACCAGCTGCAACTTTCTAAGAATGCAGAGATGCCCCATCAGAATTTTACAAATATTTCAGAGAGGAAACTGCTTATAGTACAGCAAAACTCTGAATATGACGTTTTCAGTAACCCAACCAGAGATCTGAATACAAGGTGTGAATGTTGAAACTACAAGAGGGAAAGATCTTTTACAGTCAGTAAGAGACCAGGATAGGACAGGTTAGGATTCAATAGCCACAGCAATTCCAGAACCACAGTGCTTTGTGGCCTAAGAGGATTTTGGGGGTTTACAATCTCTGTTAGATTTCTAAGTTCTGATATGCATTGTTGGCTCATGGGTCCCACATCAGAATTTTGACAAGACTTGCTAAATCTCATTATAAATTGAAACAGAGCAGAAGACATCCTGTGGTTATCACCAAATTAATACAAAAGGTATAGAAGATGTTGTTTTTACTGAATAAATGATGATGGAACTTTGAGGATCTGCCTGAGCCAGGGAAAAGCACTTCTGGTATGATAAAAACTGTGAAGGTCTCCAAAAATATAATGTTGTTTCCATGGAAGCTTGGGTAGCTTTCTGAATTTGAAGGAACAATTAGAGGCAATGTTTTCTCTAAGCAAGGTAAAAGAGCTTTCTTAGGAAAAAAACTAAACAAAAACCACACAAAAAGCCTCAGAAAAATAAAGGCATCAAATACCTCCCAAAATGAGATGTTCATTATTAATGCCCATGTGTTGAGGCTATTAGAATCTATGAGACCCCAAAAATGTTGAGTTCACTCTATCTACTCTTCTCCACATTCAATTTAATAGAGAACCCTCCATTACAAAGCTACAAATCACTCAACTCTGCCCCAAAAAGGAATTGCTGTGAGACCACTTGCTGTCTATTTGCCCGTGACAAAGTGAATTTCACTCAGCTGATTCACTCTTACAGTAACACTACAGAGAGTGGTTGATGTAATTTCTGAATTTTGATTCTGAAATACCCATCATGCTTGCAATTACTGCAAAACCCCTCAGAACACTATGAGAAAATACCTATCAGAACTAGGAAACAGAATGTTAACATTTTTCTACCAAAAATTTGTGTTTTTACTGAAAGAAATTGATGAACTTTAAAGCTCTTTCAAGTCACAGCTTTATAAACAGTTACATCACAGCAAGAAAATAAACAGTTTATCATCTGTGTCATGTGGTAATACCAGTCTTAACTCCCCTGAGAAAACATTTTCTCGTTTAAGTACTATATTTATATTCCAATGTATACAATTTTCAGACAAGTCTACAGGCAGAAAAATAGTAAAATTATGAGTAAATACTACCAAAATAATTTCACACAATATCCCTGATAACTTTCCGCATGAAGCAGTTTGCAGAGAACAATTCTGCTCACTGTGGGTTTGCAGACCAATGCAATTTCTTGTGTTCTGGAAGGTTCCTCAGGAAGCTTCGAAACCTCTCCTCAGTTGGAAATGTAACCCCAGGGAGTGAGGGGTTACACCCAACCAACCAATGTCAAAACAACAAAGAACTTGAGGTACCAACATCTGATAAAACTCCTACCCCACCTCTCCTTGCTGAAGTCATGGAGGAGGTTTTGGAAGCCCAAACCTCAGGTCAGATCAGCGCTCCAAGGGGTCAGAACCACACCATGGCCACCTTGTAGAACATCCCAACCACAGAGGTGAAGCCAACCCTCTGGAAATAGTGAATGTTTTTAAAGAGATTTCCTTTAAAGCTGGTTTTGGCTGCAGGAAGCATTTAAAGGCTTAGTGAACCGTGTAACCAAGCCTCATCTGGAAGAAGCCCTGCATAACAGCCTCACTGTCTTCTTGTAAAGTGAAAAAGGTACAAACATCCATGTAAAAAGATTTATAATAACATGTTGGACTTGCTCAGCAGACACACATTTCTGTTTCCTAATGAACAAAAGAGATCCCTGCTTTTATTGCATCTTGAGTAACATGACCCCTCTCTTACAGTTAGTTACCATTGAATCCCAAACTCTATTTCAAGGCTTTAATTTTACTTCTCTTGGCAGACTGAAGACCATTTTAAATGGGGAAAAAACAGCAGACATGTGAAATAAGAGCTCTGATTTAAAGATGTCAACAACTGCTGTTCAGTCTCAAGGTCCCAAAGTATTGTGGAAAAATGTTGGAACACTTTTTCCATCTAAAAGTAGCGAAGACGTCACTTAAAAGCCTCTAAAATGTATTAAACAGATCTCCTTTTCCACATTAAGAAACAATCATATGATCAAAATGAACCTAGCTTTTTATTTTCCCAATAAATTAACATCCTACTCCTAAGTTTTACACCAATTCAGGTACCAAGAAGCTATGTTCAAATGCCTGCAAGTACAATTTGAACAATTTTGTTACAACTGCTATAATGAAATTCAATGGAAATAGAGTGTTTAATGTTCCCAATAACCAGGTTACAAAGTCTCATTACAGATGCAATGTTCCTTGCTAACAGACACCCTGTTCTACATTAAAATTCCATCAGGAGAGACCCATAAAGACACAGCACTACTCTGTTATTTTCAATTTAAGAAGTGAAGAGAGAACATCAAGCAGAACTCTTTATAAAAATCTTCCATTCTACATGATGCAAGAGTTACTGGGTCACTAAATTACCTTTAAGAACACATTCTGCACCATTGTGTGTCTCTGAAAGAACTTACAGACTTGAGTACTGCATAGAACATTTTGACCACACCAGAAACCAATTAACAATAAATTATCATCCCTTTTATGATATGAAATACTCCAGTTAGTAAGCAAAAGCAAACCAACAGATTCATTAACTCTATGGTGTCACCTTTTTCACACAATAAATGTGCTTCTCTCAACTGGATAATGTTTGATCAGTCTTAAAAGGATCCCAGAATATTGTAAGGAAGGGATCCATGGGGATCCCAGAATATCCTGAGTTGGAAGGGATCCATTGGGATCCTTGATCCAACTCCTGCACAGACACCCCAACAATTCCACCCTGTGCCTGGGGGTGCTGTCCAGACATTCCTGGAGCTCTGGCAGCCTTGGGGCAGTGCCCAGCACCCACATTCCTGACACCTGAACCTTCCTGATACCAACCTGAACCTCCCCTGACACAGCTCCAGCCACTCCCTTGGGAACGGCAGCAAAAAGCCAAAATACCTCAGGGTGAATCTCTAAATGAAACATCTGTCCCAAAACCACAGCTTTACTTTGCTTCAAGGAAAATGGAAGCAAAGGAAGCCCAGAAAGAGCAAAGCCCTTTCTCAGCAGAAATGCCACTGTCCAAGCTGGGGACTGGCCTAGCTGGGCTCCGACCTGGGCCAGGACAGTTCTGCTTATGCATTTCCCATAGAGCCCAGCCTCATCCTGCCTAACTGCTGCACAGAATCCTCCAATTTCCATAAGTATTCCCTGACTTTATCAGCCTGTGAACAGTTCATAAAGTTTCCCAACACACAATCTGGTCATTGCTCTGGAGTTCCTTGGAGCAGCACACGACTGCCTCTGCTCTGCAGTCACGTCTGCTCAAAATTCCCACAGACACTGTGACACAGTGGGGTGTCACAGGCTAACACAATAATAATAATAATAATAGAGGATACAAAGGGGAATCTCATTTGAACAGAGAGATAGATGGGCTGAAGGCTGAGGGCAACTTCACCTCTTGCCACAGCCCATTAGCTGAGCATTGTTGAATGAGCTCACACAAACCATCCCATTTCATCCCCTCACTGAAACCAGCAGCAGAGTTTGTATTTCCTACAGGTCTGTCCTTCATTGTTGCCTCTCTGTGGAAATTCAGAGGGCTACCCCCAAAATCAGCTGTCCTACTGACTAAAATCAGCAATTTTCACTTCTTTTTATTTGGGAGTTCTATGGGTAATAAGGTTTATCTGGGGCAGTGACTTCAAAGCTCTGTATTCAGGAACTGCAATTTTTTCAGCTGGGGAAATGTTGTGCATTACAATTAATTTGAAGACCATGTTAATGTCAAGAAAAAGGAACAATGTCTCTTCCCCAGACTGCAGCTTCCTTCATAAACCTTTCTTTTCTACAAGAGCATAAATGATGCAGAGCTATTCTGGCTATTAGGAGCAATGCAGTTGGGGGGAATGCCTAATTATTTATAAAGTCCAATAAGTTGGGCTGGACTCAAGACATCACCTGGTGCTTGGGAGGTACAGAGGCAGTGATGTCCCTGCCCAGGGCTCCGTGTCCATTCCTGTGCCTTTGCCAAACAAACATTCCCTGCAGCCTCTACAAGTGAGCAAATAGCCAAGAGTTGAGAGAATCCCCCCAACAATATCCTTCCAGTCTGCCTGAGCCATCCTGGCTCCATTCAATAAATAGTCTTTTTCCCCCAAGGATTTAAGGATTAAAGTAAATTAAAGCATTCAGAGTTGGATTATTTAAAAGGTTCATTTAAAAACCATTTACCTTGTAATTTCTTCCCTAATAGTCTGTTATGTAAGGAACTTCCTACAGCCACTGAGTAAACAATTCCTGTAGTTTAGTAGAATTTCCATTTGTTTGGTGTTTAATTCTTTGTGTGGGATGCAGATTTCCACACAGCTACTGAATGCAAAATTCTGATTCATTACTTGTGTTTTAGGCTGTTATTTATATTCATGTAACTTTGATAAAGTGAGTTATTCAGACCAGCTCATAAAACACTGTTTCCTACAATGGACTTTGAAGCAGTTCTGTTAATTCAGTGAAAATAACTTTCATTCCAAGTGTGCAGTATTATGAATATATACACAGAAATCTGTAGGTTTTCCATGCAATATTACTGAAACAAATCTACGTTTCTCTGTGAGAATTTTTCATATGATAGTAATGCATAAAAGCTGACTTATTTTTTCCACAAGACAGATATTTTTCTCAAAGGAGTAATACTGAACACAGCTGTGGAAATATTAGATCTTCAACAACACTATCAACAAAGACAAGAATCTTCTAAGTGTGTTATGTAATGGTATTTTTAAAGGATTAAAATTAGGAAAAAGGATTAAAACACACTTATTTTTTTCACAGCAATTTCTCCAAACCCCTGAAAGTTGGCTATGCATACCTCTCATCCTCTGGCCTCACAAATTCTGCTCCTAAAAACTGACAGGGAACAGCCCTTGGGAACATTTTGTGGTTCTCACCCCCTTTTCACTGACAGTTCCATATAAACATCTATGGCTTCTCTCTAATGCAGGATGGCTCTGGACTTACTCAGGTTATTCCCTACAAGTCTTCCAGGGAAAACTCTCCCTTTTCCAGCTCACTTTGGCTCTCATTACAAAGAATTCAGGAAGCAAGACTTTTCCTCTTTCAATTAGACCAATTATTTTTTGGGTCTATATGAAACACTAAAATCCACTTCACTTTCTTGCACATTTCAGCTGAACTATAAATGTTTCATGAAGTATTTCCTTCTATTTTGAACCTGCCACCCACTGATTTTTTTAGTCTTGGTCCAGTTTTAGCACTGAAAACATCAAATAATTACTTGACAACATACGGGTTCAAATTAATCTGCATTGCCTGTATTCTGTATTTATTTTGAAGGCTATTTTGAGAGTCTCTGGTAAACCCTTAAATAACAGTGATTAATTCCCATTTTAGCTGAATTTAATTCTTTCCAACCTGAGCAAAGAACATCCTCTGGTTTTATGTGAGGAGATGTACACCTTATGCATTAATTGGAAAAAATAGAAATTCTAACAACCATGAAGCAGAAATGCCCATGGCAGGGTTTGGAACTAGATAAGCTTCAAGATGCTTTCAAGCCCAAACCATTCTATGATTCTATGAAATTGCCTGCTAAACAAAATTCAAGTTATTCATTAGTAAGTTACTTTCTAAAGTCAAGGCTCCTTTGTTCTGCTGTGGTAAAACCAAATGGAAATCATCCTTTGTAGAACACAAGTGTTCAAGAAGAAAATAATACTGTCTACTTTACAAATTGCTCTACAAAAAGATCTCTTTTTCCATACCACAAGCTAATATGCAATTATGACATATGTTTTCTTTCAATTTACATAAATATTTCCACTGAGTGGTAAAAGGAGCTTCTGTCATCCGGTGGATTTCTGTCTCTGACAAAAAGCAGTGCAAACCCACCCAGGGAACCAAGCTCCTTAACTAACACACTCCTGTATTTGCAAACAAATACCTTTGGAAATTGTGTATTGGGACATCTGTCTGACAACCCTTCTCTACTCCTTTCTACAAGCTCTTTTGGCTTAATTTAGGAGCCTTTATCTTCCTATTTTTTCGTTTAAAAAAATATAGTGATAGGAATTATCTGTGATTTTCCCCTACAGATGAAAGAGGAAAAAATGAATGCTAAAAATCAACAAAACACTTTATGGTATAGAAATGATTAAAGCAAATTTAATTGCCTTTTAAAAAATGCCCATTGGAACATAATATAGATTACATATTACCTACAATTTAAAAGTAGCATAATTATGAGAAAGTAATACTAAAACTGCACCAGCAGCAGTCATTAGCTAAAAGTAAATCAGACTTTTTCAGAAGGCTCCCAATTTCTTGGGAGTATTTAGAACTAGACCCAACCCTGCATGACAGATTTACTGCTTTTGTGTTGATGAGAAACAAATGAAGCCCTCCCAGAAAATTCCCACGGATGAAAACACACATCTGAACACAGGCTGAGCTAATTCATGTGACAGGGAAATCACTTCTTGAATCAGAGTGCACCTTCCTTATTATTAGTAATGATACTAATGATCAGAAACTAAAGAAATGCTTTCATTTCTGCTGTTCCAAAGTGAAAAATTGTGTGCTTCAAAACTTGCAAACAAATTGAGTTTGGAGACCTTCCTAGAGAGCTTGTTACTCTTTCCATCTACAAAACAGATGTGCTCAAAGTACATGCAAACATTTACAGACCTGGGCACTTCATTAGACAAAGAAGTGCAAATTGTAGTTAATTACTGTCTCAGGAATGTGATATTCACGGCTTCCACTTCTAGCAGTCAATCACAAACTGAATCAAAGTCATCTACTTTTGGGCCTTTGGATTTTTAATTAATATAAATTACTTTTGTTGATAAGTAAAGTTCAGAAAAACTACTTCCAAATTAAACTATATTCTCTTTTCACTCTAACCTGCTTTAAATTAATTTTTTTTTCCTGGATTAGATGGTAACATTTATTTTTTCTTAAAACTAACAACTCCCTGGAACTTGATGACAGTCCCCATTTTAAGTATTGCTTTTATGGTCTGAACAACAGGAATCTACCCAAAGGCTGTCTAAGAACATGAAATAATTTACATTCCATATCACCCATCCTTTTTGGTAAAACCTAAGGGAAAATGGGGGAAATTCAGCATTTGCAGGTGATCAAGATGTGGTTTTTTTAAGGCATTGTTGAACTTTGGCAGAGTAAATGCTCGATACCCTGTGAGGAAATGTTGCTCTCAGTCCAGCTTGTATTCCGGAACAGAAAATTTTCCTTTAGAACTTATTGTTGGAGTGATTCAGTGGTTTGGCACTGGATGCAGAGTTTTTGATTTTAACTACTGTTTGATTTTCCGTGAAAGAATGTCTGCTGTTTTCAGTGTCTCTAAGGCAGATAAATACCCATATTCCATAAAAATGCCATGTCACATTATCAAACCTGTGAGCAGCATCACAAGCACGACTGACAATTGACATGTACTGACCCAAACTCATTTCCAGACCTTCAGTGATCAGACAAAGCAGTTTCCTGATCCAGTTTGGTGCACAAACCTTTCCACAGGACCAAGAAGAAGAGCATCAAGGTGGGAATAAGTCAGGAGGGAGCTTCTGAAATTGGCATTCCTACACTGAGGGATTGGTATTAATCTGTAGCCTGAGACAGAACAAAGTTAAGTGATGCTCCAGAGGCAACAGAAACTGTCTGCAACGGGGAAAAACCCTTCAGGTGATGTTTTGGCTTTCCAGTCATTCCAGGTCAGCCCATCCTTGCATCCATAAAAGCCATGAGGAGCCTGGCAGCCCCATGGATGTACAGACATGTACACGTGACTTTACGGCTCTTTTTGTAGACAAGCTCTCAATATTGCAAGTTATGACCCGCCCTGCAATATTGCTGCGTTGCTAACAAACAAAACATTAGGGACTGAGGACTTTTACTGCAAAGGAAACTGTATTTTTGATGTAGTTTTTAAGTCAGCTGCCAAAAACATGCTAAAAACTATTAACAAGCAGAAGTTGTTTTATCATCGTGTGTGATGCTTATAAAAAGATTTTTAATATATTTATATATAGATACTGAAGAATCAAACTGAACTACAAGGAGCTGAAGAGCAGATTTTGTATACTCAGCTGGGTAAATGGTGTAGTCCAGCCTGAGAGGAGCCAGAATTTAGCTAAAACCAAAATATGTGACCACACCGCACATGGAGCGGTTGTGAGCACGAAATGAATATGTCATGTTATTAAAATGTGATGGGCAGGCTCCAAGGCAGCTTTGTGCAGTTGATGTTAGATTCATCACATTATGTAAACCACATTTATAAACAGTGCTAGAAAATGAAAAAGTACTTAGTTTGCTTTAGGATAACAAATGTATACAGGACTGGCTTAAAACAGAGGTTGCGATGGAAGCATTAACCACACATGGCATCATAGGTTTGCTCTCTCAGACATATCAAGTAATACAAAATACAGTCATTTTCAAAAAGAAATGAAAGGTAGCAGTTTGTATCACTGATGAGATAATTTCAAATAGAAAACACCATCCAAATTCTTTTTCATCTGCATTTCACCATCGTGAGACAGTATTCTGAACCACATATGTGTTGGATATACTTCTATTCTTTGCTCAAAAATCAATCCCCATTACTCATAAACGTTACATAAGTATTTTAAGGCAAAACAGAATTCTAATTTTCAACCAATTGTCTCATTGGTGGAAAAAGAAATCGCTGAAAAGTTCTGAGCAAACAGTCTGACCTTATATAATCTATTTGTTATTCAAACACATAATCTTTCTTTGGAAAACATACCAACATTTGCTTGCAAAGAAAATACCTTTAGACTACTAGTTTAAGTATCTCTCTTCATTAAGCCCCCAACAACATGCATTAAAAACCTGAGACATTGAAAATGTGCTGCAAATGTTTAAATGAACAGGCTCATAAAGTGGATTGAGAACCACTGGTTAAGTTTTAAGTACTGCTGTCAAGAGTAACATCTGAAGTTGAGAACTGAGTAGTAAAGAGACCTGAGAAGGTGATTTCTGGGCATTTTATCCTAGATTGCAATTATATTCACACCAAAATACTGGATCCATGTCTTGAGATATTCAACAGTTGCATTATAAGACCAGCATGTGAGCTATATTTATTTCTGCTCTACTAATATTATATACTGGACAGAATTGATGGATAATCCACTTTAAGGTAAGACTGTTCTATTTTTTCCCAGATACTACCACTTTGTGTGTCACCTTTATTATGTAACTGGCTAGGACAAACTTTATACACAGAGGAATGTGCTCCTACCACCAGAAGCAACTAAAAAGAGAAAATAATAATAAAACCCCTGAGCATTCATCCAAAACTGAGATGTTACTAAACCTCAAAAATAGTTTGCTGCAAAACCAGGGTGAGCTGAAACTGCTGATTCAACACTTTGCTACTGAATGAAGTGAAAAAAGAAACCAGTACATTTATATCACAACCCTCAGGCCCTGCTCTCCTCTACTGAACAGCCAAGAAAATGTTGGAGGGTTTTTTAAAACAGCAATTTAATACTAATTTCCTCAAGTAAACTCATCCAAACCAAGCTATTGAAAACACAGGGGAGTGTTTGCTTAGGAAGCTTTGGTTTCTACAAGCAGGCAAGAGAATGCAGATATATGCAATTTGAGATTTCAAAAAAGCTTAAGATCACCCTTCAGATTTTTCTGTGGGAACGTGATTGCTTTTGAAATTGTAATTTTATTCCTTGGGAAAAGTGATAGGGAGACACTTTATCATGATCCATCTGTGCTACTGAAACTGGAACACATCAAAAGCAGTGCTGCAGGTAACACAAGTCTTGTCTTGGTTGATATTAAAGTGCTAAAGTTTTAAGTTTTGGCACAGAATCTTTTTTTTCCCTAAGAAAGTAACAGTAGACAAAATAGCTATTATGCAACATACAGGCATTTTGCAAACAGCACATTACATGTATAATAAAAAAAATATCCCAAGTAAAATTTCCAGTTTTTTTTTTTTTTCCCCAAGCAAGATGAGACTTTTAACATAGTATGCAGCTAATTAAAGAAACAGATGAAGTCAGATGTGCACAGAACCGGGTATAATGTACTGGAAATTTAAAGACACAAAGTGCTTCCCTGACTATGAAGCTTGCTTTAGGTAAACTCCATTAATTAAACATTTTTGAAGTTTACATAAACAGAGGCCATATGAAAGGTAAACAAAGAATAACCCAGTTTCTAAATATTGTGATGGGCTCGTCAGTACAAACTTTGTAATGGGGCACATTGTCAAAGACTTGATTTTAAACCCTCAACTTCAATCACAGAATACTGCAAATATTGTCTCTATTTTCATTACTAGATATGCTTTCTTTCCCACACATAGGAGACAGAAATTAGCTATATTGATAAAAATCTTTAGATCAGTTTACATTCTTGAACCCTTGTCCCCAGCCAGATTGCTGCGCCTGAGAGCAGAGCTAAAATTTATACACAGCTACACAATAAAATCCTAATTTTCTAACTTTAGAAAGGTTTGGCAGCCTGCAGGTCACTGCAGGCTACTGGTTTACACTGCCACTGGCTGAAGTTTTATAGCTTTACTCAAGTCACACTTTTAAAAGAATAATGGCTAGTGAAATCATAAATAAGTGGGATTCCACAGCAGGAATGACCTGAAATGGACCTCACTGTACTTCCAATGGCCTGATGTCAACTATTATTAAACTACAGGTTTTATAAAGTCTTCCACTAGACGTCTAGAGTTAAGCCAGAAGTTTTGGCTCTAATACAGGCAGTGATGAAAAACATATGAGTGGTAACAAGTCGCCTCAATATCATTCTGCAGTACTAAGATGGGCTAATCTGAAGCAGCACTTTACTCTGGTATCACCCACGGTGCCAGAAGGATCAAGAAGCTTGGAAGGGGACTTTTTCTTTCTATATGCTTTGCATTTCACAGAACTCACTCTAGCTTCCTTTTGCCCTGTTTTTGGTAATATGAAATAACTGGACATAAGGACCTTAGGTGGATTATCCCAGTGCCTCTGGAAGAACTTCCAAACCTGCAAGGTATGTCCAGTTTGAATACCTATTCTATATGAACAGCAGCAGAGAGTTAAGGTTGGCAGTCACTATGTGCAGATTAGTAATATCAGATAATTTAGATTTAGAAATAGCATTTTTTAAATGGAACATTTGAAAATTTACTTGCTGAAATACTTGTGTGTTTACTACATGTGAGCTGAAAAAAAAATAGAGCTATAGTGAATTATTTAACTGTCAAAGACTTGTCAGAAAAATGTTACAGTTGACCATAACACTTTTTCTCAGTTATAACCATGTATGAAAATCTACTCTACAACAACAACAACTCTTACAGTAATCACTCAGTGTTAACGTTCTGTAATTTGGCATTCAAGTTGGTGGGGGTTCTTAAGTACATATCAGCAAAGTAATTAAAAACAACCCAGGAAAGAATGAACTGTAGATGAACTACAACCTAAAAATCCTCACAGATCATTCAGTAACAAGAGTCAAGCAGCTCTCCATAAAAAGTAAATACTCTGTAAACACAACTTATTTTATAAACATCCTCTTAATTATTACTGCTCAACTTCAATATTGGATTATTTCTGTCAACAGACATTTCTGCAGTAATCTTACTAACAAAAAACCTTCCTCCTGTTTTTCTTCAGCAATTTAAGTAAATCAATGGAGTAGATAAAGAGTTAAACATAAACTCCTTTTATTTCTGGATTGGGACAATGACTAATAGAACCAGAACTATTTTTAAATATAGATTTCAAAACAGTTATGGTCTTGCCTTTCTTTGGACAAAATCTGTGCACAGAGCAATGATTTGTGTTATTAATGAACACAGGGACTTTTCTTTGCCTCTGCAAAGACCACCACTGGGTCATTTAAGCATTTCCTTTTTAGAAATAATGCCATGGGAAATTTGTCTCTGTACCTCGATAACAGGAGTGATTTCTAAATATAATTTAGAGTCTTTTTAAGATTTAAAAACTTCATGTATTAACTCCTTCAGTATCATAACAGACAAGACAGCAAAGTCCACATTGCTGGACTGGTTTGCAGCTGCCAAGCAATTCAGAGTTATTTGTTGTTGGGTCTCTTTATGCCCTCTTCCCACGCCAACAACACAACTTCTGTTCTCACCGAAAGGGATTTTCTTCCCACAACTCATGTTTGGAATTTTCACATCACAGAAATATGGGAGTTTTCCACATAAAATCTCAAGGCTTTTAATCATCTTAAATTATACTGTGACATCACCTGTATTTAATGATTTATAAATTACAAGGAATAGCATAAAAAGTGCCTGTGTTCCATGTGTAGTATGGGCATAGATGACCACATTAGTGAGGATAAGTGTGTCCCAAACAACAGTGCAGTGAATTTTGGACAGTTGCACACCTCAGGAAAGCACCTTAGAGCATCTCTCCATGTGAAGTGCACTCTGCACATTCAGTCACCTCACCTTGGGTGGCTCATGCTCCAGGGAGAAGGTGCTCAAAAGCTTTTTGTGCTCAAGGATAAGAAGGATTGACATAAAGAAGGAACAATGGAGCTTGAATTCACCACAGTCCTTGTCAAACTCATTCTCAATGTTCTGTCTGTTGAAACAAGAATGGACAAAGCCAGGCTTTGTCCAAGTAACAACCAGCTGCTCAGGGATTATTTAACAGAGCACTTAAATCTGCCTAACAGCTTGAATATGTCAGGAATGGCTCCCCCATTGCTCCTCCTTCCTTCTCTTTCCATTTCATGTTCCAGCCCTGTCAACAAGGCTGTTCCACCCTTTCTATTGTGCTGGTTCTTGTACTCCAAACTGACTCAGTTTCTTCATTTGAAAAGAATATGATGGAGTTTTTTGTTGTTCACATTAGATTTGTGCTGCTGTGGTGAGCTCAGCCAGCTCAGTGAGCAGCCTGAAGGAAGAGCTGGTACAGAGAGCTGGCAAGGAGCACAGTCAGGCTCAAGGGGCAGCAGAGGACCATGAGCACAGCTGCACCTACACCTTCTGAAACAGTGTTTTATAAAATCTTCATGACAGTATTTTCAGAAAGATCACTTGGATCTCAGATTTTAGGCTTTTTTAAAATTCTCTTATTCTTGAGGTTTAAGCATGCAAAAAGTTTGTATAAGTTTTCTGAGAAGCACTGCAGAGTCAGAGCAATTTTACAGAGTCATATCAGCACCTATTTACTGGGAGGCTCAAAACCTCAGGCAGGGAAGAACCATTCCCACACCTTCATAAAACTCAGTTCTTTAGGATCCATTCCTTGGCATTTCTTTGGCCTATGCAAACCTTGATGATCATTCCTAACTACAAAGCCAATAATGAGTTCTTAAGGGCAAGATGAGAAGATGAAGCAAGGACTTTTTTTCTTTAAAATGAAAAAAATCCCAACTCAGGTTTCCTTACATAAAGGGACTTGTTTTCAATAGATTTAACTCACAGAACTGATATATGTCACCAGTGACACATTTCAACACTACTTTTCTAGAACTTTGTGCGCAACACATGTTTTTCAAGAGTTCAAATTGGCCACTACTCCAATTGCAGCCTCAATCTTTTAATACTTTGAAAGCCTAATTTTTGGCTATGTGGAAGGAAATATGCAATCCATTTGCTACAGATGCAAGTGTGGGAGCAGATTTTTAGGTTGTTTCATAAGAGAACTTTCTAGCATCAGATCCAAAAGAACATTTTAGGAACATACATGCAAGTTTATCTTTTAGATCCTGTAAAACTACACAGCCTCTCAGAAATTGAGGTCAGCAGGGATTTGGGAAGTCCATGTCCCAAGACATCATCTTGGGACATATGGAAATGGTGTCCCATCCCTGATAGCCCACAGGGCATTTTGGCACTTGGGACCTAAACTGCGAGGGAAGAACAGAGAGCCTGAGAGCTCATGTGTGGCAGCCCAGCCATGAAAGCACTTGTCCAAGAACAAGGAGAACTTGAAAGTCTGAAAGGCTTCCAGCTCCTCATCTCTTAACTGATGGTATGACTAAAGTAGTGAAGATTTTGGCCTTTTTCTGAAGCTGAAATAGAAGACTGAAAAGGCCAAATATTGCAAAGGTGCACAGCCAGAGATGACAACAATTCTCTCCAAAAAAGCAAACAGAGGTTCCACACCTTCTTCCCAGCACTGTTTATATCCAAAGAGTCTTCCAAGGACAGACATTGTAAGGGATTGTAAGAATAACCACAAATTCTTTCTAAGAGCATTGCAAGAGAACATTATTTTGAATACAAAGGAAAATATATGAGAAAAATACATGCGAAGATTCTTTCAAGAGAAAGATCCTTTTACCATCAGTAAAAGTACATGCACTACCTGAATGGGCATGCAACTGAAATATTATGGGAAATATTAAATTTAGCTACATGTTGCTTACCTACAAGATAGAAAGTACTTTGTAATTCTGATTTCAGGCATATATTTGGGGTAAAGGAGTCACTGCATTCTTTTTATGTTATCTGAACACTGTTAGCTTTCTTCTTTTTAAACTCCCTGAAACAGACACAGATACAGGAGCAGCAAGGTAGGCAGGATATTTGCATTTAGTGCTGTTATGAACCCCCTCCAATAAACATCAAAATGACTCTGCACAGACAAAAGTTGTATAAACAAAACCTCATTTTGAATAAGCCAAGTCAAAGCAGAGCACTCCTTTTCCTGCAGTGGAGGACCAATGACAAAATGCCAACATAAAGGCATTTTTCACCTCCAAACAGACCAGCAAGCATTTCATTAGGTGATCGAACAAGAACTGACACCCTTTTAGTATTTCCTTAAAGAGGCCTATAATAGTCTAAATAGAAGTATTTCTATAAACAGGACATGCACAATAAAATTTCCTGCAGCCCTTCTTGGTTTGTGGAGAACATTTTTCGCTTCCAAAAGACTTCTGGAATTGGGATTTGAAGGGAAACAATGTCAAGCTGAGGGCTGAATTGACAACATTTCCTCAGAGTTTGTTGCATCTGAGGCAATTCTTACTATCTCCATTCTCCTCTCTACCTTGTTCTGTAGGAGCAAGGAAAAAAACCCGGACAGAAAAGCCCCAACCTATGTTGAAAAATTCACACACAAAACTACGAGATAGCTTTTCTTCTGGATGTAAATTAAGTCACAGCTTTCCACTGACATGGATTTCTAATAGGCGAGTCCTTTTCAGAGAAAAGAGCCCTCCTCAAACAGAAATCAAGAGAGGATTTGATTTGTTCAGTCTAGAAAATAGAAGTTTTGGGGTGACTGAATTGTGGCCTCCCAGTGCCTGAATAAGCCAACAAGAAAGAGACTTTTTACAAGAGTCTGGAGTGACAGGACAGGGGGAATGGCTTCACACTGGCAGGGAATAGGTTTAGACTGGATATTGGGAAGAAATCCTTCCCAGTGAGGGTGGGCAGGCCTGGCACAGGTGCCCAGAGCAGCTGGGGCTGCCCCTGCATCCCTGGCAGTGCCCAAGGCCAGGCTGGGCAGGGCTGGGAGCACCTGGGACAGTGGGAGGGGTCCCTGCCCAGGCAGGGGTGCAATGAGAGGAGCTTTAAGGTCCCTTCCAAACCAAAGTGCTCTGGGATTTTACAGCTCTGTGAGATGTGTTTGCCTGCAGAGCTGAACTTCTATCCATGGCAATAACAAACAAATGACTGGAACATGGGAAAAGCTCAGGATTGAAAACTTCAGATTAGACTAGAAAGAGTTTAATTAAAGTGTTTAGGAATGGAATACTGAGCATTTAGGAAGTATCCCACTGAGTGAACTTTATGCACTGCTAATCAAGTCCTTCCCAATTTTATAATCAATGCACATAGGTTAATACATCCCACTAAAAATATTTTTTCGTTGAGAACAAATAAAAGAAATCATATTCCAAATTCTGGTAAAGTTTACTATAAAAATTCCACTTCAAAGCTTGAAGCAAATGATGACGTTATTTGTAAACAGAACTAAAATACTTTGATATTATATTAATGCCTAATGAATTTAAGTTAATATTATGGGTAATTTTATAGTATTAATTTATATTAAAAAGATTATTTTTATATCCTTCATATACTAAATGAATCTCAATGTTCACAACAGGCTCTTTTTCAGGACTAGATGGTGTGGCAGTGAGTGAAGTAAACAGTTCAATAGCTTCATTTGCTGCTCGCTATTCACTGATTCTGGCGTTTGCTTTTTTGTTCGTCTGTTCACTTTCCAAGATTGGTTATCCTGATTAAGAAGATATGAAAGAATACACACTCCTCCTCTTCTTGGCTTTGTGCTCTGCCAAATCTCTCACTGGTCCTTCATATTTTACACTGAAGAACATGATGCTCCAAGATATGGAAGATGACGACGATGATGACGATGACGACAATTCTCTGTTTCCAACCACTGAACCCATTCTACCACTGATTCCTTTTGATCTGTTCCCAACATGTCCCTTTGGATGCCATGCTTGGGTTCCATGCTCTGATAGGTAGAGATTGTTGTCCATGATCTCTTGATTCCTTAGATGATTATATTGAATAAATGAAATATTCCTCAGTGACTTCTCCACACCCTTTCGGCAAATTGCTCTTTCAGAGGGTCATCTGATATTATTATTGTGGGCAACAATAAGTGCTCGGTTCCATAAAGTATTACCCCAGCTGGGACTCCACCAAGGAGCACCCGGTAATCATTTGCCAATGCAATGTCTCCTGTCACTGCGCAGGGACATCCATCCTAAAAGTGAGTTCATTATTAATTGTGGCAATTTCAATCAGTGCTCACTGAAGTTTTCCTATCATTCAAGGCAACCAAAAGACTGTGCTCCCACCACCAGCACAGTGACAATGACATTTGTCCTCATCACAGCCCTGCCACCTTCCTGAGCTTCATCCTGGACTCCTCATGTCTTAGAAACAGTCTCCATACATAAACTGTGTTATTATTGTGTTGTTATTATTAAGGAATTAGAAACTTTTGCTGACAGCAGCAAACTGTGGTTAATGTATCTGGTCTACAGATTTCAAACCACTTCACATGAGTGCACACATAGAAAAATCCCACATTAATACACTTCAGCTTTAGATAACTGCAATCTATTAATTAGAGAATAATTGTTAATAAATTGGACAGCATTTAGCATTTAATGCATCAGCATTTCCACTCAAAAGAAAGTTACTGTCCCTGTTGAGCCTTTTCTGCTGATTCAGGATCTCGGATGGCCTGACCTGCAGTGGGTTTGTAACTGAACAGCAAACTGGGATGGGGGAATAATGCTACTGGTACTGACTCATGTTAATGATCTGTGGCACTTGTAATGTGTTATGTTAATGACTTCTGATGATTGTTAATGATTCGTACGATTGTGTAATGACTTCTGGTACTGGTACTGATTGTGTTATGATTGGTATGATTTAGTAATGGTTGGTATGTACTGATTGTGTAATGATCTGGTACTGGTATAATTGTGTTAATGGTTTCTGGTACTGGTATGGATTTGTGTTAGATGGTTTCTGGTACTGTATGTTTGTGTCAGTGATTCTGGTACTGGTACTGATTTGTGTAAGATTCGGTACTGATTTGTGTTAATGACTTCTGGTACTGATTTGTGTTAATGGATTCTGGTACTGGTACTGATTTGTGTTAATGGATTCTGGTACTGATTTGTGTTAATGGTTTCTGGTACTGGTACTGATTTGTGTTAATGGTTTCTGGCACTGGTACTGAAGCACTGGCAGTGGAGACCCCCCTCTGCCCACACCAAGAACAGGTTTCTCAGCCCTGCCATGAGCTGAATGAGCCCTCAGCAGCTGCCCCAGTGCCATGGACAGGGCAGGGCAGAGGTCCAAAGGAGCACTAAGCAGAGAGCCCTGAATCCACAGCCCTGCTCCTCAACAGGGAACCACTGCCCTGGATTCCTGAGGGATCCTTTCTCCAGACACTAAACAGTTGCTCTGCAGGACAAACCACGCTCTGAGGATTATTTCACAGATGCAGAGAGGCCACAGTGAGCAGTCCCCATTAAACTCTCATGGTCAGGGGCAGAAGCAATTCCTCCCAAAACTATCCACATGTTTGTGGTACATTCTTACATAATTAGATTTTCCCACTATCAAAAATTCACTTCTACCCTTTGCTTTATGGCTGCTCATATTTTCTTCCCCACCATATTCATTAACAATCTTATTGTGTTTGGCAGTTAATTTCTTTGGACTTAAGCACAGCACATAATGTTTCTGTTTATGTCACACACTCGTGTAGGTTTGACATCAATTCCTCGCAACATCCCACCAGATACTCGGATGATTGATCTTCAGAACAACAAAATCAAAGAGGTCAAGGAGAACGATCTCCAAGGACTCACATCACTTTATGTAAGCTTGCTATTTCCCAAGTTTCCCAGTTAAAATATAAATGTTATTTCCTTTTCCAATAACATAGATTAAAAGAGTCTAATGCCTGCATATTTGAGAGCTTCCATAGTAAGAAGCAAATACTTTGAGTTGTAAGAACTACTTTCTACAATACTCAGAAAATAGATCTAACCAAAAAGATTCTCAAGAGTTTTCAGTTCTTAGCATGCACAGAAACATTCCCTACATTTTAAAGGCTGCAAGGCAAGTGCTCCTTTTTATCTGCTTAGATAGAAAATAGCAGAAAGAATTTAACCACATTTTCTGAGGGCATTTTCAAAAGAACAGAACATACAGCTAACACATACAGCACTGAAACAAATGCTACAAATCCAGCTGACCTGAACAGAAAACAGAGAAACACTGAATTACTGGAAAAGTCAGGGGCTTTACTCCTAATTTGTTACCATGCTCAATTATACATGTGGTGACAGACTTTGAAACAAATATCCCTGGCAACTGATAAATCTAGATGTTTACAGTATGCAATAATCCCTTTTTATGATGAAAGGAAATGAGAGTCCCAGAGGGCTGGGAAGCAGATTAATTCTGCTTTAGAATATTTGTTTCTATTGGATGCCACCATAGATGCAGGATCCAGATCTAGTTCCACTAACAAATACTGATCATTTAAAATTTTCTCTCTAAAACCCAAATCTGTTCCATAACTGATGGCAAATTAAGTACATTCTATTCTCCCTTAGAAAGACATGAGACACATAAACTAACAAAAAGACCATTCCTAACACAGTAGGAAGGAATTCTCCCCTGTGAGGGTGGGCAGGCCCTGGCACAGGTGCCCAGAGCAGCTGGGGCTGCCCCTGCATCCCTGGCAATGCCCAAGGCCAGGCTGGATGGGGCCTGGAGCACCCTGGCACAGTGGAAGGGGTCCCTGCCCATGGCAGGGGGTGGCACTGGATGGGATTTAAGGTCCCTGCCAACCCCAAATCATTCTGTGATTCTATAAAACAAATCCTTTCATTCATATTTGGCTTCTGAGCAAGATCTGAAAATTTATGAGATGTGTTTATGAATGAGCTTGTTAATTATTATGGCCTAGGACAGGACAGAAAAACAGGAACTCTATAAATTCAGAGTTGGCAACGAAGCATTTCCTATTCTCTTGTGCCTGGGTGCAGAATGGTCTCAGCAGCAAGCAAAAGGTAACTGCACAAACTGTGGTTTATATTCTGTGTAAAAGATCTAAGAGTCTCTTATCTCCAATGACTGAGACAGCCACTGGAATCCATCAGCAATCACATTAAAGACCAGAGTCACCACTTAATTATGTGATAGCTGAGCACACCAAGCTGCTTTGCTTTTCCTGCTCGGTTCATTTGTGGCAAGGCCGAACAACATTTTCCCTGAGAGCAAAGTTTACTTTGTACAACTTGGCTCAGTCCTGGACTCTGCTTAGCAAAGGCACAGATGGCAGCTTGGATTAGGAAGGAGCATTTCCTGTTTATTTCCTTGAGCTAACCTCATTTTTTTTCTGGGAAAAAATAATTCTTGTTTGCTCTACATTTTCCCCCGCACAATTCCTAAGAAGAGATGACTCCAAGAAATAAAAAAGGAACAGAAATGAATAGCTTAAGTATGGAAATGCAGAGATGTGATTTGACATGCAGAATCATTTCAGATAGTGTGTATTTTCCTGTCTGTAGTAACTCCTTACAAGCTCTCTGATAACACATAGCAATGAGGTATGTGTTTAGATTCATGTACTGTACAGAAGAGAGAGACTCAAGTTCACAGGAGCTGGAAAAGCCAAATAAAACATAAATTCATGTGTCATATAAAGATTCTAACATCTAAGAAACTCAGATTAAAAAAACCTTCACTTTTACTTTGCAGCATTATGTTAAAATAAAAGATGAGATTCTGAGTTTTGAGAATCTGCCTGCATTAAGGAACAATAGCAATGAGGTATATAACCCCATACAATCCCACTAAATATTTGAATACAAACATATTATTTTGCCAGTTCTCATGATCCATTGGCACCTTGGCAGCTCTACCTTCAGGTTTATGATCCAGCTTGCAGGTTCTTCTTTGTTTTTCATAATCAACTGAAATGCCCAAAGCATCTACAAAGTGCTGAAGTTTGGTAGGATGGAAAAATAAAATAGTTTAAACACTTAATTGCTAGATTACATTTCAAATTCATGACTTCAAAGTCATAGTCATAACAGTCCTGGATAAATAAAGCTTTCTAATGGCTCTTTCCATCTCTCCTAGGCACTGGCTTTGAACAACAATAAAATATACAAGATCCATCCCAAGGCCTTTCAACCCACAAAGAGGCTACGACGACTGTACTTGTCCCACAACCAACTGACAGAGATTCCAACAAATCTGCCCAGAACTCTGGTAGAGCTCAGAATTCATGCTAATAAGGTTAAGAAAATCCCCAAGGATGTATTTAAAGGAATGAAGTCTCTACATGTTTTAGGTAAGCCTGATTAAGCAGAACAGAAAATGTCTTTACCAAAGATGGAACAGATTATACATCATTTCCATTCAAACATTTCCCCAAGGCACAGCTTCCTCTTAAAGAGATATCCATGCTGTGGGAATGCCCTCCACAATTTAGTTTCTATGTGAAGTTGCTGCAAAGGTCAAGTTTTGGATAATCCTGCAAGCCAAGTAACAAAGCCTAAATTCCCTGAGAGCTGGGACAACCCTCAGAACACACAATCAAAGTTAAACATTAATGAGTGCTTAGAATATCAGAAATAAATTTAAATCAGCTCTTCATAACTTAGTCTAACCTACACAGAATTCCTATGCCATAAATGCTTTTCTTTTTCCCCCTTGGGCAGAAATGAGTGCAAATCCTCTTAACAATGATGGAATAGAGCCAGGGGCTTTTGAAGGGGTGAATATCTACCACATACGGATTGCAGAGGCCAAGTTAACTTCAATTCCTAAAGGTAGGTCTGCTTTCCCTTTTCTAATTTACTTACACCAGTACACTCCTTAATAAAATGCTTTAACATCTGAAGGATTATTCAATTCATAAATTCTTTTCTATTCTCATTACTCACAGACCACCTCTAACCTTTTCTTTTTGAACTTTATATCCAGTTCCCCATCCAGGAGAGTTCATGCACAAACAGCACAAACAGAGTGCAGTGCACACCCTCTCCCTGTCAGCACATCCACTCCTCTCACAATGTCCACACACTTGTCTCAGGTGCAACAATACAAAGAAATTCCTAATTTGATGTCACATCACATCTTTCACATGGCAGCTTCTCAAAAATCCTCACAGAGAAAGGATAAATTCCCTGATATTTGATCAGGGATATAAGGGATGCAAAATTCCTTTATGGATTTAAAATGTAACTCCAAAATGTAAAATTTAATTTTTAATATTTCATGTCACACTGCACGTCAAATACAATGTTCAATGTAGTTTTGCTAAGTAAAACTTAATTTTAATATTTAATTAAATTTGCCATAACATAATACAAAATCAAATCACTTTTTCATACAGAAAAATCCCAACCTTGTAATTGGAGATAAAAAATAAATTAAAACACTAATTTGATGAATCACTGACCTCCACACACTCAAATGTAGCATAAAAGAGTTCAGTATAACATTCCACCTGCTTTTTCTGCAGGTCAGTATGGTACTGAACCAAACTCTTGTGATTTTCCACCACATAAAACTACCAGCTAAGAGAAGAAGGAAGGAAACAAAGCAAAACACTGTGTTCTGTGCTCTAACTCCCAGGGAAACAATGCTGGCCCCTGTATTTATTTCTGATCATTCAGATAAAGAACCTGTTTCTTATTAATCTCTTCCTGTATGCATATACATATGTGTACATATAGATATACAGAAGAGACAAAGAGAACACAAAAAACCTTGTAGAAGAGAACACTAGCAAAACTCTCAACAATAATTAAAGCTAACTCACCACAACTGTTCAGATAACTTTAAAATGAGAAGGTCTCTGTCTGCTGAACAAAAAAAACAAATCAAACCAATCTAATATCAGCTCCTGTCAGTTAGCACACAAAAATATCCCAATGTAAAATGATTTCAGTTTTGTCTTTGCTATAGAGAAATCTCCTATAAAGACATACAGCATGAGATCCAAAATGTGGTGTCAGATACATAAACAAACCAAACCAAACATGATTTCATGGTGAACTCCTTCACCACAAATGCAAGCTGGGTTTGCAGATGCTTCTCTCGTAAATGCTACAATGGCACAAAGATTCAAAAAAACGTAGCTTATAAAAGGTACTAAAAATGTGCAGTGGACAGGTGGGTGGCCTTCCTCTGGATATTGTCACTCAGGCACCCGGAACTGCGGGCTGGAACGCAAACTGGAGCAGAGCCCAAACAAATAAAATTTATTGCAAGGGGAATAAAGGCAGGCTGGGAGCAGCCCCGTCCCTGCAGAGCTGGGAGCAGTGATCCTGTATTGCAAATGGAATAAAGGAATAAAGGATAAAGGCAGGCTGGTGTTGGAAAAAGAAATGAAATTTAGCAAAATGTTTTATTACAGTTTAGTTATGAGTTGTGTGTGTGAATTGGTTTGTTAAAAACAGTTTTGTAGCCGTTGATATGTGTTGAGTTCTGTGTGTAACTTAGCAGGCAGTCTTAGGAACTTAAATAAACATTTGAACCAGGGTAGGAAAGTAAGAAGACTAACCGGTTTGGGGGCAGCATACAATAAGACAAGCAGAAGATTTATGATTTTGCTTGTGAACTAAGGAATGTATTACAAGGAGTATGTCGCTTGGCAAAGGGGCACTGTTTCTTGGAGACTTTGTTATGAATTGCATGTATATAAAAGGAAAACACCTGTATGTGAATTTTGGGGCTCTGATTTGGGGACGCTAGTCCGCAGGCTCCCGGGCCCTTTAATAAAGCACCGCACAAAACTTATCCGAGTTTTGTGTCCTTTATCTATCGGGCAACACTGGGAGCAGCCCCGTCCCTGCAGAGCTGGGAGCAGTGATCCTGTATTGCAAATGGAATAAAGGATAAAGGATAAAGGCAGGCTGGGAGCAGTGATCCTGTACTGCAAATGGAATAAAGGCAGGCTGGGAGCAGCCCCGTCCCTGCAGAGCCGGGAGCAGTGATCCTGTATTGCAAATGGAATAAAGGATAAAGGATAAAGGCAGGCTGGGAGCAGCCCCGTCCCCGCAGAGCCGGGAGCTCAGGCAGTCCCGGGGGCAGCGGGACCCGCCCGGTGCCGGTGCCATCCCCACCGAGGCTCGGGGAACAGCCCAGCACCAGAAACAAACCCAGCCTGGGATGAGCTGCCCTTGCCCTCGCTAAGAGGATGTTGTGGAAAGATTCGCCACCTCCTGGTCCACCAGGCTGGATTTGGAATTTTGGAAATGCAAGAGTAAATATTCTGGCATGGGAAAGAGTTATCAAATAGCACAGTTCTGGTTAGAGTACTCTAAAACCTTTCCTTTTACTCACATCCCAGCAGCTGTGACAGCACAACTGCTACATCATGTAGAAAAAAATTACAGAGCTTCAAAAAACTGTCCCTGGTTCCACAGCCTTTCACTACAGACTCTGAGATAAATGCACAAAACACAGGATCAACATGAAAGTTGTTATAAAGGAAGACAGAAAAATTACCAAATCTTGGAACTCTTGTCTCTCTTAAGTAGCATATGTTTTTCCACAGCTTAGTTTTTTAAAAAGTTGTTATTTAAATCAAATTATATTGATGATTTTCTTCATTAACATACTTATATGTAATTACACGTAATGTAATTACATTATATATAATTTTATATATAGATATTACATATATATGTTATACATATTATAGATATTACATATATACATATATTACATATATACATATATAAAATGTATATGTGTAATATATGTATACATATATATGTATATATATACACATATTTATGCGTACATATTATACATATATACATAGATGTAATATAATTACATATACTCCATTATATGCAATACCAATTTATTTGATGCAGACAACCTCCCCAAGATTATTCTATTGGATTCTTGTAACCCAATTCTAAACACAAAGGAAAGAAGATTTTGGATAAGTTGACTTGTTTTTTTCACACTGTGCATTTTTTTCATCAGGTTTGCCCTCCAGTCTCCTGGAGCTTCACTTAGATGACAATAAGATCACAGGAATTGAAGTTGAGGATTTTAACCGCTACAAAGACCTACAAAGGTAAAATTCCCAGGCTGAATCCTTTTATTTGCTAAAATGTCATGCCCAGCAAGATCTCATTTTTGATACTTCTCTTGTTAATGAGAGAAAAAAGAATAAAAATTGTAGGAATTTGTTAGGAATTTAGAGCAATTTGTTAAGAATTGCTCTAAAAAAGACCCAACTTTAAAACCCAAACACACCTCCAAAGCCCCACATAAGTCTTGTTATTACATGTTTTGCCAACAATCTGCAACAGAAACATAGAATAAGAACAAAATATAACTATCCTAAGTTCTTCTAATTCTTAAAAAATTACTCTTGTAAATACAGCAGTTGAAGGAAACAACAGCTTTCAAATGCAATGAGGTTTAAACAAGAATCTGTGTTTCTGAGGAATGTATCACTGAAATAGGAGAGAAGGAAGTTCTCTTTGTAAAGCTCAGTTAAGAACTCTGAAAATATGGCTGAGCAGGACTGGATTTGGTAACAGAAATTACTGAACAGCCTTTAGACACCAAATTCAGCTTCTGAAGCAATTAGGAAAGAATGGAGAAAAAGGGGTTGGCAGGATGGGCAGAAAGAGCAATTCTGAATGACCTGAGGCTAGAGCAAAAAATAGAAGGAAAATCTGGAAATAGCAAAGAAGGTAGTCCTGCTTAGCAAAAACCTTTATATTTTAAAAATGGGCTACACATTAAAACCACCTTTCTAGACAAGACTTGCTATTTGGCTATTTATTAGAACTTATTACAGTGACTACACTGCAGCTGTACTACTTGGTAAAATGATATGATTAACCTCACAAGCAGCTTGATGTTTATAATTGAAATACTTGCCACTATAATTACAAAAACTGCATGCAAAACTGAACATTTGCTTACATCAGATAACTGATAACTGCTTTAAGCCAATCTTTAAGTGGAGTTTAAATTATGTTAGGTCAATGGTGATTTTTTCTCATCAAAGATAAGATTTCATCATGTTATTCCAGTTCCTTTCTCCCCCCTGTGTTTACTCCTGTGTACTTCAATCTTAAAAAAAAGCTCTTCAATGCTGTTGTGAATCTCAATTAGTCTTTAATTAAATGTTTTTTGTACTATTTCTAGGCTAGGCCTCGGCAATAATAAAATCAAAGACGTGGAAAATGGAAGTTTTGCCAACATCCCAAGTATACGTGAAATCCACCTGGAAAAAAACAAGCTGAAGAAGGTTCCTCCTGGATTACCTGAACTGAAATATCTGCAGGTCAGACACTGAACTTATCAGACAGCTCTGGGAGCTCTGAGTTGTTTGACTTTCCCACTGTCACACTGATTAGGTCACAACCAAAAAGCATAATTAACTGACATGTATATTTTGCCATGACTCTCCTACTGGGAGAGCCTGAAATCATAAAAGTTTATTAAAGAAATAAACAAAATAAAATTGCAGGAACACTTCCTAGGGAAGGAAAAAAAAAAGGACAAGAAACTGCTACACCCAAAAAATGTTTCCAGAAATGAGAATGTAATACTCCTATATTCTTCATTGTAATCAAGAATTATAGTTTTTACTACATCATTATAATTCTTACTACAAGAGAATATAAAATTGCATTTTAGAACCAAATTCTGTAAGAATAGAGTCCAATTCTTCTAAAAACACACAAAATGCCATATGACTTTTCTTTGTGGGAGAGACTGGGGCAGAAGGAAGACTTTTTAACAAAGATTTAATACAAGCCTTAAGGTCTTGTAACTCTCAAGGTCTGCATGGGATTGATGTTTTAGCAAACCTCAGGCACCTACACGCTAAGGAACATTTTCCCTATTTTCATTCAACTCCTGTATTTTGCTGTTCCTACTGCTGCAGGTGGTTTTCCTCCATTCCAACCACATTGCCAAGCTGGGAGTGAACGATTTCTGTCCCACAGGACGGAGGAAGAAGAAAGCTCTGTACAGCGGCATCAGCCTCTTCAACAACCCCGTCAAGTACTGGCAGGTGCAGCCTTCCACCTTCCGCTGCATCTTAGCCAGGAACAGCGTCCAGCTCGGCAACTTCCTCAAGTGACACCCAAGTTGGTTGTTTCAAAAAGCAACTTGTCCAAAGCAGTTTTACAATACTTGAAATTTGCAGGAAAATGCGGATTTTATTCTATTTAACCGTTTACAAAGTATTTGCTATTTCAGAGGTAATGAATTAGAAGCGATATGTTAAGTAGGATCCGTTGTAGTATTTGACAATGTTCAACCTACATTTGAATAATTTAAACAAAAGTCTTTATAGCTTACAGAAGGACTCTTAGAAGTGGAACTGGAAACTGTATTTGATGTTTCCTATTATAGATGTTAAATGCCGTCCTTAATCACATAGTTTGGACATATTCTTTCTTTCAAATCCTAAAAATTATGTGGAAGTGACTTTTTCCACAGTTAGGAAAGAGATACCTAGGTTCTCTCCCAATAAGTGTTGTAAGAAAAGTTGCAAAACCAAAAATTACCAGACTTCAAGGGCAATTCCTTGTGCCATTTTTGATAATGAGCAAAGATGCAATAAAAAGCTACAATATTGTCAGGTAGTTGTCTCTAAGCTAGAAAATATTCTTACAATCTTTTAAGTGAGATAAAGACAAGTTTTATGTCAAGAACAGATGAAAAGTCTTTAAAAACTGTTGGCAATTTTTCCTTTCAACTTTAAGAAGAAAATGTCCTTCAATGTTTTGCTGTTGATAGAATTGGATACAGTCTGAACATTAAAAGTAGGATTCAAGATTTATGATATGCTTCAAGCTTAATAGGAATGACTATTAAACTCCCTTTAGGCCAGCACAAACATTTCTCTTGTATCTATAACAACTGTAATCGTGTTTTCATTTTATTCTTTTCCTCTTTATATTTTGACATCACACGGGTTAAGGATCCCTCCTTAATGGAATTCCCTCACAATTGCCAAAACCAAGCAGCTGGAACTTGCCTGCCCTGCCTTCCTGTGCAGGGCACACAGAACTCTCAATTCTGACAGTACTGTATAAAATGGGTATTTTAGATATCTATTTAGTGTATATTTGCTATTGGGATTCAAAATAAATTAAATAAACTTACAGAATACCTGCATGTGTTTACTTTATCACATGGTTGCTCATGTCAAAATGTTCTGAGATTCCAACCAAGCACCTTTGTGACTCTTCTCTAGACACTTCCTCTAGTGCTCCTTTTTCCAAATCTACAGAGCTTACAGGTCATTTATCAGAGCTGATTTGCACAAAGTCCAAAATCCAACACTTTGGGAAATGGCATAGACTCGTAGAAGAAAATACGACACAGAACTCAATGAATTCCCAATCTCTCAGCCCTCCTACCACCCTCCCAAGTACACCACACAATCAGCATCAAGTCTAATATCTGAGTTCTTTTCACCTGCTGTATCTCCTGGTAGTTAATGTTTTGTTAGCATCACTCTGCTCATGAGACAAACTATGTGAAGAGAGGAGGCAGAGCAGACCTGGGAGGCTTTTACTGAAGAACAATATTTGCAAACAGAAATTCTGTAACACGCTTCAAAGCAGAATAAAAACAAAATCCTAAACAGAACACAGAACCTGAAATCTGCTGGTGACCAAGCATCTTTCTATTCCTGGCTTCTGGAGATGTTTCTAAGGAGTGCATTTCCTAGCAAACACCAACATTCCCTTAGGGAGATACTCCCCTGCCTTACAGTACCATAAACAACTCATAACCATAAGTGCAATGTTAGTAAATACAACAGATAACAGAAAAAAATCATTACATTTTTATGAATCACTGGTTTATATCCTGCTGTACTGGTTACATCATTTCAGCAATGTCAACATCAGCACAAAGGCTGATTTCAATCTGTAGCTTAACTGAAAGAACAAACAATGTTGTATAGTAGATTTTTCTACACTAATTCACTGGTAAGGTTTAAAAGGAAGCACAGAGAATGCAAACAATTCCCTATATAATCAGGGTTAATGCAATGGACAACAGGAACTGCATCCTCGTGCTCTCTAAGCCCATGAATTCTATACAGGTACTTGTGTAAGAGTTTCACCAAATTTAAGTCTGCTACTGAACTCCTACTATAATGGGAAAGCTTAGAAAAAATATAGTAAAGTCCTAAGTCCATACAGTCTTGATCTTCTCCTTCCAGAGCCTTAAAAACTCTCTTGCCTTCTCACTCCTTCCTCTGGCTGTGCATCCAGACTGAGAAACTCTTTCTCCAGTCAGCACCCAGAGATTCATAGAACATTCACAGAAATAACTGCAGCACTACTTTTGAAGAAACTACCTCTACCCTCACTCTTAATAAATAATCTCCAAAAGATTTTATCAACTGCTTAGGCTTGCACCATCCTTCAGGCAAACTCAGCCAGTTTAGAAGTTTAAAAAAAAACTTCATCATCAGTGACTTAAACTACACTGACAATTTTGCATTACAGCAGGTAATTATCAAATGGTTAATTTTAAGCATTTCCTGTAAATTTTATTTTTAGAGAAAAGCAGTCATTTCCTAGATCACCTCAAATTGATAGGATGCCTGTCACTTAAGAGAAAAAAGACTATGCTCAACAACCCTCTACTATTTTCAGATATCATTCTTCAGCTGGCATTTGTAGTAATAATAATTAATAACTTCCACACTTTGTATGTTTGGCCTGCTTTAACACAGACAGGTGGATGTGTCAGGCACACAAGCATTATGATATAAAATGCACCTTACACAATTTCAGCAATGGTTTCTGAACATGGACAGTAATGTAATTAACAGAATAGTAATTAACTGATGATAACACACTGGTGGTCAGTGATCTTCCCACAGAACAAGGCATTTCAGCATTGGCAGATAGGAAGAAAATCTGTCAAGAAATCAATTCCACCTTTACATTCTCTACAAATGTTACAGGGAAAGGAAAGAGGGAGAAAAAGAAACTTGACATAAATCCTTCTCATTACTGATTCCTTGTACAAGTAGCTACATTTGTCTAACAAAAAAATTAATATTTATTCCATCTAAGATTTTCAAACTTTAAAGGGCTTCTCTGTTCTGAAAATCTGCCAGGTCCCTACACAACAGTTAAGAAATTTCACCAGAGGGTGGCAGCCTGCTGCTAGAAATAGAAGGAAAAGTAATTCTAAAGAATAAATGACAAAGGCTGTCAGAGCACTGGAAGAGTCCAGTAAACATCACAAACACTGATTAAGCAGAGGGGCCTGTTTGAGAGCTGCTAAACCCTACTCTACACCATTAAATTACCAAGGGATGATGAAATAGTCTCATTTTTCGAAGTCTTCTCCCCATCCCTTTTCCCAATACCAACCCACTTAATGCAGCACTTCAAATACAGCAATAGAAAGAATACTGCAGCATTAGTAGAGAAAGAGCAGCAAACTTAATAAGATACAAAAAGTTTAAAGAATATAAGATACTACTAAATCATTATTTCAACTTTCACCATCAGCTGTGGCAAATATATACAATGTAAATCAAAACATACCTTCAATAAAACACATTTTCTTTCCTATGACCTAGGTGCTTTCTCCTGCTGCTAGACTGAGTTAAAGAAGATGAAGAAGTGTTTATTTTATTTCCTTTTTCAAGTATTGATAGTGTCTTCCTGCTCTGCCCAGGATGGAGCCTGCAGGAATTCAGTGTATCAGACAAGCTGGCTAGAAGGGTCAGGAAGGATGGACAGAGAAGGAGCACAGCTTTTGGATCTCACTGCCTGATCCTAAGAACAAGGAGTTGCAAATTGCTGAAGGCACGGTGAAGTTTGGGTGGATGAGCAGGCAGTGAGGGGGCTGACATGGCTGGAAGGCAGGAGCACAGAGAGGCCCGTGGTGAATTCCAGCTGGAGGTCAGCAAGTGCCAGCACAGGGCTCAGTGCTGGCTCCAGCCCCGCTCCCAGCTCCATCATCCACCTGCCTGACAGGGCAGAACCCCTCACAAGGTCACTGCTGCCTCATATGTGACTCTCTGGGGTTATGCTGCAGGAGAAATTGAAATAAACAGGGCCAGGAGACTTCTTCTCCTTTTTAATGCCTTTATGAAAAGTGATCAGCTCAGGATGGGGCGGCTCGGCAGGGCTGCAGTCCCCGTCACGTCTCCCAGGGCGACTCAGAGGAGGAGGATATGGCAGCTCTGTCCACCAGGGGCAGAGTTGGGGATCCAGTCCTCGTGGGAGCCTTTAGGGCGTGATGTTCCCGTCAAAGATCACTTCTCTCAGTGTCTCAGCTGCCCGGTCCCGGCGTTGGGACGACTCTCTGCTCAGGGCGAGAGGGGCTCCGCATCTCTGCAGGCTCAGCACTCAGCTCCTCATGTCCAGACACCACTTTAGTCTCTCAATTCTTATTTGGCTCGTTGTTTTTGGGGTTTTCTCGTTGCATTTTGGAGTCGAGGTCCCAAAGCCCCCCCCACCCTCTCAGGTGTCTTCCCTATGCTGTAAGAGAGCACAGCCTCCGGGAAGGGCCATCACCCCACCCAGCGCCTTTACTAATACAAAGAGGAGATAAGCCTCAAGACCGTGATTACAATAACAAAGCACTAAGAACCCTGGCAGAGACAGATCTGGCTGCGTCTCTGTAACTCTTTCTCACAAAAAAAATATTAACCGAATTTTTGTTCATAACAGAAATGGCCAGCAGTGTAGTTCAGCTCAGGGAAGCCCAAAATCCTGTCCCTGGTGAGGAATAACCCCCTGCACTGGTGGCTGATGGCTGACCCGGACAGCAGCTTTGCAGGAAAGCATCTGTGGGTGCTGCTGGACAAACTGAACATAAGCCAGCAATGTGTCCTTGTGGAAGGATGGCTCCCTGTGAAAAGTGCATATTATATGGCTCTAGCAGATATTTACCACATGTATTTTGATATATTGATCAGTAGTGATGTATTAACATTTTAATAATATGATAAACGTACTTTTGTAGTTAAAATAAGAACTATGTTAGTGGGATTTTTTAAGAAAGGAATGAAGGACTCACACCAGATAGCAGCCCCAGGACACCTAAATCTTTCAGAGGAAAAGAATTTATTGTCCTCTTATCAGAAGAAACGAACTTCTTCCTGCCTTGAGGGTGCTGTTAGGATTAAAAGAAAGAAGGTGGCACTGACCAGACAGAATCCTGTATTTGAATGGAATTGATGCATCATGTACAAAGTGTATGAATATGCAATGGACTGTTGTTTTTAAGGGTTAATCCTTTGTTAATGTGGGTGCTTTTTCAGGCTCATGCTGCCCAGAAAAGGTACCCGGACGTCCATAACTCTTTGTCTTTATTGTGTCATATTGTCCTAACTCAATTTGTCCAAATTATTATTACTCTAATTGTATTACTATTTATATAACCATTTTATTACTATTAAAAGGGAAAGTTTGGCTATTTTAAACATAATGGAAATTTCCAGAATGTTTCATGAGTATCCCATTAGGAATTCCTGCACCTGCATTTCCCAAAAGTGAGTGAAATGACTCAGACCAGAGCAGTTGAAAAATATAAACCAAGAAGTGCAATTTTTAACTCTTCATATCTGTTTGCTAAAGGAGCAAAATATCTCAGGTACCTAAACCAGGTTGTGCATAGAAAATCCGATATGACTTCACTGTTAAGCAATTTTAGAATCATTTAAAGTAATCTCAAAAGGCATTTACCCACGTCCTAAAAAGAAACGGCTGTTATCTCCTGAAGATACTCATTCCATATTCATTCAATTGCCAGTTCAAATATTGCACTATTTATCCAGAAAAACTATGGTACACCGCAACAGACAAAATAAACATTAATATTTCAATTTCATTTTGATGAGAATTTAACAGCAGCATGATAATAAAAGCAGTACTAAACCAAAAATAATGAAATTGTGTTCTGAAGGCTCTTTTTTTTCCCCCCTCATTCTCTATGTTTAGAATTTAACATTGCTTCTTGGGCTTGTGTTGGGACTTTTTCCCTCCTTTCTGGGGAGACCAGAGACTTGAGAACAAAGCTGCTAATAGGAAACATATGGAAAAGTTCTGGAGTAAATGAAAATCTGACTTGAATTCCAAATGCCACGTATCACATACCACGGTCTAAATTATCTGCTAAGATAAATGCAGAATTTACCCTCGATACTCAGTGAATCATGTGAGATGGAAGACAAGGTTATGCATGAAATAAACAAAAGCAGACTTGCATGATATTGAAAAGATTTCCAAAACTAATCAATATTTTGAAGCGAGTTGGGATGTTTCTCCAAGCCCACGTGAGCCAGTAAAAGATTGGCTCAATGGAACATGCTGCCCTGCTGCAGACAGCCCTGCTGCAGATTTTCACATAAAATATGAACATTCCTACCCAAGGGAACAGCCAGGCTCTGCATTTAACCACTGGGCTGCTGAGGTTGCAGTGGGAACCCCACACAGCCATGAACACCTTCCTGTCCCAAACCCCTGTCCAGGGGAAATGTGACAATTCCAATGTGACAACAATGAGATTTCCCCACAGCAGCACTGGGGACTCAGTTTTGATGAGAATCTCACACATTTCCACAGGCAGCCAAGCTTTGCCCACACTCCCTGTGCAGCAGGGAACTGAACAAGCCTGGATGCACCAGAGTGAGCAGATAAACAAAGAGCCCCTGGAGAAGGGATTCACACACCTGGCTCATCCCACCTGTGCTACCCAGCACCTGCACAAAGGTTTCTGTCAGAATCGGGCACAAACACTGAAATCAACAGTTTCTCCTCACAATTACATTTGCAGGAACTATTACAGTGTTACAGTCTCTGCTAAGAATGGAAAAAATCTCCAGCTGTCAGGCTGCCAGAGGAGGGAAAATTTCCAGAGGGACAGAGAGGGAGCAAGTCACAGACACAAGCATGGACTTGCCCCTTAATTCTTCAGCTGGTGTTATTTCCAAAAGCTGTTTAAACATAAAGACCAATGAAAATATTTTTCTTCCAAAAACACTCTTCACAGAACACTTTAACTCATTTGTGGAAAAAAAAATAACTGGCCTGCCATTCTAAAAGATAGCATTTTACCAAAATTTATATCTTATTTAGGCCACCAAGAACATCCAGTCACCATTATTATCCTTCTGTCAGCTCTGTCTTATCTCCTTTCTATTCTCCAGGGCAAAACAAGGAACAGACTGAATGAGGGAGTCACAAGTTGGTAAAAGGGCCTAATTTTAAGCATGAAGAAACCACTTTTGTATTAATTTCATAAGAAGATGTCCAGATTCAGGAAGTGACAGAATCATCCAGTATTCTGCAAGAATAATAAAAGCAACTGTCTATACTCATTTCTCCAGCAGCAATACTGTGATGCAGCCTAATTATTACTTGCTTTAGAAAAATTCCGTGATTAATACCTAGAAATGAATAACTTCAGGAAAGCTTACTTGGCTTTTTGGAATGCATATTTTTCACTTATAGTTTAAGCTAATACATTCAGTTTCTATTTAGATGTTATCCTCCTATAAATTAATATTACTGGCATCTTATATTTCCTCAGATACTAGATTTTACAAGGAAAAAGCCTTTTGACTTAACTCCATTAAAAAATTACTAACATAGAAAAACAATAACTTTCTATGATAACTTTTAGATAACTTTCAGAAAGACAGCAAAACTAAATGTCAGTACAAAAGTAGAATATTTTACCCCCATAGTCCCTGGCTGCAGAATGCTGTCCTTTAATAGGAACAAGCAGGAGCATCGCGTAATAAGATGAATTTTGAGATGAAAATCAGGGTACTTTTAGGAGCTATTTTCCATGCAAGCACCTACCTAACCTGGGCAGTTAATGATCTCTCTGACAAACTATGCTCCTGTACAGTGGCCTGGAAATTTGAGATGTTTGATATGAAGATAAAATCTGTTGAGATGCCATACGGAAGAAAACACTTCAAATCTCTCACCACCATTATCATACCAGACCTCAAAATCACTTTCTTAACCAGCATGCCAAGAGATGCCTTGTTTCCCCTGTCAGGACCACAGTTAACAATGAGCATTTATAAACCCACAATAATTTATTTCAGAAAAGTAGAAACTAAGTCTGATCTAAACCCAATATTCAATATCCTTCTTATTGCTTCCCTCTAATAGATGGAAGAAAAAAAGTAGTCACCCTTCATAAAAGCCCTTTATCAGTATTTATGCTAAAGTCACCAGCAAAGTGAGTATTTTAAAAATATAAAATGTTTCTTACCATAAACTAACTACAACTCTTGGTGCTGTTTTCCTTGAGCGCGTTCCATTGGAGCACACATGTGTAAGGCAATATTTCATTACTCCTGTTTCAGGAATGCTTTGCCTTAGCAACACTGTGTTTTATGGATTCCTACTGCTTCTAGTGCCTTGTGCTTGGGACAGAAAGGGTAATGTATGCTTCCCACTTGAATAGTTCCCTCCCAAAAGCAGAATGCACAGGAACCTGAGAAGAGGAGAAAATGTGAGCATGGAAAACACATCTGTCAGATGTGCAGCTGCTTTGTAAAGGCACTGCTCTGTCCTTCTGAAAGGCACCCTTACCCTCAGACATCTCACCATGGCTAAACCCAGCATCCACTTCACTCATTAGCAGCTCAAAACAACCATCCCAGTCCCCATTCTGGGGCTGCTTTCACAACACACAGACTTATTTAGAAGTTTCAGCATTAAGCCAAGTGTTTGGCAAAGATGTGAAGGGAGATCTAGACAGCTGTCTTGCATTAAAAGTGACATTTTTAAAGGGAGCTACTACTATCAGCTCAGTTCTGTTAAAGTTTAATCACTCAAAGCACTCATTTCATGCCATTCCCTTACTAAGACCCAATTAATGTTTTTAATAATTGATTTTTTTAGAACAAAAAAATTACGGATGCTTATATTTTGGCTACAAACAGCTTCAGGCATTTACTCCACTCTTCAAAAAGCAATAGGACAAGGCAAGAGAAAGTGTTGGAAGCAAGACAGAACAAGAACACACTTGCCAGATTACTATGGAAAATCTGTAATGTCCAGATCAACTTTTCCTCCTTAATGAAATGGAAAGAGCAGCTGTGGCTGCCCCATCCCTGGCAGTAGCCAAGGCCAGGTTGGACAAGGCTTGAAGCAGCCTGGGATAGGGGATGGTCCCTGCCCATGGCAGGGGATGGAGATGAGCTTTCATCATTCTGTGATTCTCTGAGTGCTGGTTTAATGTGAGCCTTGCTCAAGCCTTCCCAATAAGGCCTTTTAAGGATCCCACAACAGGTAAGAGAAGAAACAACTCCCAGCCAGAGTGATTGGCTCAAAGTGAGACCCCCCCAGAGCTCTGCCAAGGAGGAGCTGTGACTCACAAATTACTCAAACCACAGAGAAACCCTTTTGATTTGATTAACTCCCATAAATCAAAACACACATTTATTTTATATGTCAAGCACGAGCATTGCTTCCAAAGGACCATTAATATTAAAGAAAGCCCAAGCAAAATGGAGATCAAAATGGAGAGTAAGCAAAGGAAATCAAGGGTAGAGAGATGATATCTTTCCTTAAAAGACAATACACCAGGGTACAGAATGATGTGTAATAGCACCTGGTGTTTCTGTGAAAGCTTCCAAGTCACAGATTCTGGCTGCATTAGAGCTGCACTGCAGGCCACAAAGGCAATGTGGTGCCAGCATTATAAGGTTTCTGCTAAAAGGAGAGGATTTATTCTCTTAAAGAAAGAAGAGATAATAAAAATTAAGAACCATTTTACAGCTGATGTTCCATTTCCAGACTGTAGGAGAGAGCTGAGCAGCTCCTGGCAGAACCCTCTGCACCACCAGGCTGGATGGTTGTATTTGCTAGAATATTTCTAGAGCAATAGGTATTTAAGAAAAGAAACACATTCTGTAGTCATTGTAAAATCAAAGACTATCACTCTTAAACACACTCCAAGGAGTAAATAGGAAGCACTTTCCATCACGTACAAGGGGAAAATTTCTGCTAATGCAAAACATTTTCCTACTCATGATCATTCAGGAATGCTTTGGCAAATAACTTAGACAACTATCCTTTATCCTTGCCTGGAAGTGCCTAAAAAAACCTTATAAACATATGATTTTCAGATTGGATACAAACCTGAGAACAATCTGAAGTTGCAAGTACATTTTCTAACTCTTTAACCAAAACTGCAGGAAGTCCTTAGCTATAAATGAATGAAACAAGCTAATGAATAAGGTATTAATATAAGTTATTATGGTAGAATTCACATGATCTCTTTTAGACATCTACCAGTTTAGGGCACTAAGTCACCAGTTCTGCTCAAAATAAATAAGAAGTGCCTGCTTTGGAATAGATACAGCTCCATTACCTTCCTCACTTTCTTCCCTTCCAGAACACTGTGTTCTTTTATTTAAAATGTTTATTAGTGAGTACAAGACACCTGTCATATACTGTGATCATTGATATAATTTTATATAAGACACAAATCAGGCAAACTAAAGACTGTTAAAGTTTGAGGTCCAACTGCTAATACTGCCTCAAGAAAATGAATATACCTGCACCAGTAAACAGTGGTTGCAAAACCAGACAAATATTCCCAGAACTCCACATGGGAGGAAAACACAGCCCAAAGTCATCTTGGAACAACTAAAGCAGGCTGTACAAAAATACAGAGTATAACACAAGCATATTTATTAAACAAGGGACTCAATTACTAAAAACACAAGTGTCAGCTGACAACAGCAACTCTCCTCAGCAGAGATTTATAATTTCATACAGTTCAGGGTATTTTAGAGTAACCAGACACTGTTTGCTACAGATAATATTGCTTACATCAATTTTCAGCTTGTTTTTTATTCCAGTGTAAATTGTTTATGTCTACTTGTTACTGTGTTAGTAGAAACATGATGAGTACACTACAACCCTATTTAGATGCCTCTTCTGTAGAAAGTAAAATCTATCTATTTCAAAAAACCATAACTTCTCCCAATATATTATTAAATCCTTCTAATCTTTCTAACCCAGCAATATATTCAGAAAAATGTTACATCCCTCTTCTTCTGTCAGTCCTTCAAAGTCAACTGTCCACTACCATAAACTGAAATTGTCATACAGAAAACCTCACATATTATAAATTTGAACATGCCAGGAAATTTGATTCTTTGCTTTTGCAGTACCAATTGTTCCTTGCACATGTTCATGCACAAGTGTAACCAATCTCTAATGAGATCAGAGCTCCTAATGTATTGCTTCTAGATGCAGAGATGCTTCCAGCGAATTCAGCCCTAAAAATTCAGTGTATCACTGTTCATTAGTAGAAATTACTCAATAATTTCCTATGAGATTATAATTAATTCCCATGCCACAAGGTCAATAAGCTCAACTGTTTTAAGTTGCTCAACATGTTCTTCCCAGGAGCTCTTAGCAAAACAAAGCAAAACATTGAAAACAGGCTGCACAAGATGTGGATTGCCAGAGTTTGGATCTCATAATACCACCTACTAAATAGGAAATAAATGGGGACCACACAACAAGGTTCAGGTCAGAGGCAACAGAAAGCACCACACAGGGCACAGCTCTGTCCTCCTTGGCTTTTTTAAACAGATCAGGCCTTGTCTCAGCTCTGTGGATATGATTTGATGGCCCCTTTTCCATAACCTTTAAAAACACACATTCCCACAGGGACACTCCTGGAATTCCCATTCCATGAAGAGCAGAGCATCACCAAAGCCTGGGAGGGCTCGGGCTGGGGGCTCTGCAAGAACAACACCTTCAGCATTGTTGTAGTGTGTTGTTAGGTTTCTTGTGTTATTTCCCCAATTTATGTATTGTTTCCCCCTATTATGTGTAAAATGGTTTTGTCCCCCCCAGTTTTTCCCGCCACAGCCCTGATGTCCGTTAGGTTACCATGGTTACCCCTGTGTCTGTCACCCAAGTTACATAATTTCTCCTACCCCTTTTTCCCTTTTTAGTGAATCTTTTCTCCTCCCTGGGCTCAGTCAATCACCCCCCACTCCTCCTGGTTTTCCAGAACTTTCGTTCCCCTGGAGGTGTTGGTTGGCTGGGGTCCCGAGACCCCTCCCTTACCTTTTGATTATTGGTCTCCATGGAGTGTCAGTTCTGTGAACTTCATCCCCTCACCTTTCCCGATTGGTTCCGCCTGTACCCACCCCCCCTCCTTTATAATCCTGTTTCAGCCCCTATTCGGGGCCACTTTCCCGGTTGGTTTCCCCACGTTGGGTCCCGCAACACCTCCAATAAACCGATGTTTAACCCCCGGGAAATGGTCAGCTCCGTTCCTCGCCAATACCAGCGGTGTGAGCCAGTCCGCAGCCAGCACAGCCCGAGGCCCTCAGACGCCGAAGGGCGCTGGCCAGGAATTGCAGAGGGGCGTCGGCCTTTCGCCCTCAGCTAGCCGGACTTCGAACATCGGGCCACATAGGCCCCCCCACCCCCCGCACAGCATCTCCATTTGCTGAGCTCCACAGTGCAGTGTGACTTTTCAGAGGGGTTCTGGCACAGGGTAAATAAATCCAGTAGCCACTACAATGTTCAGCCAGCTCTGCTGAAGGCAAGCACAGGTAAGAGCACCTCTGGAACTCCCACTGCAATGTTCAGCTGGCTCTGCTGAAGGGACACAAATCAGGCAAACTAAAGACTGTTAAAGTTTGAGGTCCAACTGCTAATACTGCCTCAAGAAAATGAATATACCTGCACCAGTAAACAGTGGTTGCAAAACCAGACAAATATTCCCAGAACTCCACATGGGAGGAAAACACAGCCCAAAGTCATCTTGGAACAACTAAAGCAGGCTGTACAAAAATACAGAGTATAACACAAGCATATTTATTAAACAAGGTACTCAATTACTAAAAACACAAGTGTCAGCTGACAACAGCAACTCTCCTCAGCAGAGATTTATAATTTCATACTGCAGTGGCTGCTGACAGCAGGGCTGGGCTGCCAGTTAAGGCCTGAAAATCGGGATGCCAAGAGCTCCTGTGCCCACAGTGTGGCTGAAGTGCAGCCCAGCCTCAGTGACATTGCCTCCAGCTGCTTCCTACCCACAGACTAACAAGGAACCAAATTACAGCTTTCACAGTTCCTGGTTCTATCTGACTGGGCACTCCCTTTTTTACTGTGCCCTCACTCACAGCAACAAACATCACCAATTCTTATCTAAACCACAGAATTCCTTCAAAATTGTCAACTGAAGGCTTTTAAATTCTGAGCTTGAGGCCTTTTCAGACATCTGATAGCAGGGCCAGACTTTTGCAATTCTAATAAGATCATGTTTCCAACACAGTCCTCAGGCCTAATTTCCCCAGCATGGCTTCATTTGAGTTTCCTAAACCCTCTATAAACAAAATGCACTTTTTTTCCCCCCCTTTTATTCTTTATAAGAACTATTATAAATTTTGGAGGGAAAGGAAAAAAGAACTTACCAAGGAAAATCCACCTAACACAAAGAAACCTAAGAATCTTTTACAGTCAGACAGTGAATAAAAGGAAAAGGTCCAATAATTGAAAGTAATTTTTACCTTCTTATTATCAGGGCCATTCATCTCAAGTCCACTGGTGATCTTTTCTACTTTATCCCAAGAACATTTTAACTAAAATTTGGAAATTGTAAATGTGTTTAGTAGACCATACTCAACTAGCTAAAAACCCTTAAATTAATAAATAATAGAATAGCCTTTCTTGTGTCTTCAGCTCAGAAATAAAATTGGAAAAGCTGACAAGTCTAAGAAGTTGAATACAGTTAATGGGGATGGTGAAATTCCAAAGATTTTAATTGAAGAGAAGGATCCATCCAAGTTTAGCTAAAGAAAATAAATCAGCTTGAAGCCAACTCAGACTTCTAGCTTGCCATACATCCCACTTTGCATCACAACTGCATGAATAAAATGATGAAAAAAAATTACAAATCAACATTAAAAATAATTCCTTCCAAAGCATTCTTAAAACTAAAAAACAAAACATGCTGAAAATTCAATAAATTTTCACAGCCTTTGAAGCAACAAGTCTTACATGAAGGATGCTAAATTTAATCCTCTCATTATCTGCCTTGTAAGGAAATTCCTGCCACACCACAAATGAAAATGAAGACCAAACCACACAATTTGACCAAGATCACAAAGTATAGACTTGTTTGTCTCCAAAACAGCTCTTGCCACAAAACAGGAACTGAATCTTAATATATTCCATGGCTGGAGCTGCATCAGCCTCTGAAGCTCAATGTGCTTCAAATCAAGAGCTTCACCACAACTTTTCAAAGGACAGACTCTTCTGTCCTGCCACCATGGATTTTTAAATTCACCATGAGATTTTAGATCTCCTAAGAGCTTAAGAGATTTTGGGACACAATCAGTAGTAGAAAACAATACAAAAATATCAGGTATGAAATTAGAACTCGAATTTTTATCTTTGGATAAAATAGTTTTATGTATGTTTTACTTCTAACTGTTACTAGAACAAAGCTTCCAAAAATATGTGCCATGTTCTTTGTCTTGTGCTTAAAAAACACCCAAACTTTGTAGCAGCCAGTAACATTTTCCTAACTGGTCATAAAAAACTTGGTGGGGCTTTTTTCATCTCTCACTGTGTATGTATTCTATTAATTATTTAAGAAAAAAATAATTACTGGTTTTGATTTAGTGGTACAATGGAGCTGTTCAACTATTTGTGGCACCATTACTCAAGGACTATGGAGTTTTAATTTCTCTCTTTCAACCTCTCCTTTATATTCTGCATTTCCTACCATGACTGCTTTAGTTTATTTCCAGTTTTGCCAACTCCTACAATATCACTTTGGTCATGACTTCTGGTGCTTTTCTGCATGTTAGAATTACATATGAATTATCTTCTTATATGTATTCTTGTCCTCAATATTAGAGAAGAAACTTGAAAAGGCTGAGCAAATCATCAGCTTCCTGAAGCTCAAAGACAAAAAATGTAAACTTACCACTGCATTTTAAAAAAAGTTATGATACTTCTAAGGCACTTTTTTAAGAAGAATTTTTAAGAACCAGATTCTTCCCTGTGAACAGATTTTGAAATAAAGTAATTCTTTTACTAAGCCAAAAGCATAATTAAATGCTTTGGATAAATCATACACTTAAACCACTTCACAAAAAAAAATTTCCATTTCGTCCATCTTTTGCATATATCAAAGGTATTTAAGTATCATACAGCAGCAAAGGCAGATAAGTGTACCTTCTTTCTTTAATTCCTCTTAAAACCTAAGATAAATACTTTTCTTGAGCAAAATGGTTTATGTTTCATGTCCTAATTACCCTTTGCACAAGATTTATGCTCTCTCTATGCAACTTAGCAAAAAAGATGTTGGAAATTTATTATGAAACCTCAACTTTAACCCCACCACACCAACAGCACTGTATAGAACAAATCCTTTGCAGGAAGGAGACAGGACATGGACATTGTAGGGGCAAAATAAGGAAGATGTTTATAGAACTTATTTACAGCACATGCTTCCCCTTGATTTTGGTAAGGTTAATCTTTTTGCTGTTTCTTAACTTCATCCTCAGAGGACAAACCCTTCACAGAAGTGAATCACTGCAGCTGGACCCGCACAATGAACTAATAACCTCTGTAATCACTTTTGAAGCCTTATTCTCTTTTTTTTTTTTTTAATGGGAGTTAGTAACTGAAAGAATCTTGCCAATTACATTGAAGGGATTTGAACAAAAGGAGAAATTGCTTCACAGCCTTATGACACAGCATCTACAGCAAGTGATGATGTGGCACAAAGCAGTTTTTTAGATTTTACTGGCAAATCAGAAGTGGGGCCACAAGGCTGTTATTTTGTGTTGCCTTCCCACAAGGCTCCTTCCCACAAAATATGGCTTAGAGAGACCTTTTGTTCCTCCAGCTGGGGTAGGCTATGCCTTAGATGATTTCACCAGCACAAGAACTTGCTGCCCTCTACACTTGAACTTCTCAGACATCCAAAGAGTAAGTTTTCTTGGTAAGCAGGAATAAAATGAACTGATTGTGTTCTTTTTCAGTGAAGAGTGATTCATGCATGTTCTATAATATTTAGTTTTCTGCTTGCAAATACAATTACTGAGCTCTGACTTGATTACAGATGGTAAAGAATCAAGCTTCTGAGATTTTCTATTGTTTTTCAGCTTTGTAATTATGTGTTTTACCATATTGTGTGCATTTCTGACCTGCATTTCCTGTTATCAAGTTTCATGAGTGTTTTAAAGCTAGTTAAGTTCTTAGAAATATTTAATGAAGAGGCGTCAGTGTCCCAGTGCTCTGAGACACCACCTGCAAGCCTGGCAGGACAGTTACTATTCTATCAGTAAGACACACAGCTACAGCCAAAATACCAAAATGTCTCCCCAAAACCAGCTCCTCCCTCTCCATTTAACCTGTGGGAGACTTTGCTACATATTACTTTTTATTTGTCATTTCATCTAAAATGATGGGAGCTCTCTTCACATTGCCCACATGGCAATTAGATCAGTCCCACAATGGCCTCATTCCTCAAAGTGAGATGATTTATCTGAGTTGTCCCTCCTGGTTTCTAAGGACAACTGTGGCACCAAGAACAAAAATTATTAATTGGAAGTTTTGTGACATGAGAGAATAGATCCAGAAGGTGAAGCTCAAGTTTGAGACTGAACAAGAGGGAGGAATCAAAAGGAAATAAAGAGCATGAAAGAGGCAAGGGGGACAGACTGGGATCTGTCCCACAAAACCAGAAGGCAGCTGTGGGAGTTAGAAACAGAGTTTAGATAGACACCAACTGGACTGATTAGAAGATATTCTGATATACACTGCCTGAAATGTGAAGCCCAGCAAATTCCTCCTGAAGCACAGAATTCCCTCTCACCCCAGCACAGTGCATTTATGCAGCACCGTGGTGCCAGGCTGCTCTGTGTCTCTGCTAATTGCTTAATTAGCTCAAATATCCCACACTGCTGCAGGGATATGGAGTCCCTGGCTTTGCCAAGGACCTACCTGGAGAGCAGATCCTGACTCCAGTCAGCCCTGGTTTAAGGTTTTCATCAGTTATGAAACTCAACTGCACTCAAATGCAAAGTTAGATGTGCAGGTTAGGCAATGGCCCATGGTGACACCAGCCACTGGCACACACAGCACAATTGCAAGGATGCAGCAAATTCCAATTGTTTGTTTTTACTTTTCTCCTTAGAATTCTCTCTGTGCTGTTCAGTTCATAGAATACATCACCCATTAGGTAGTCACCACTAGGAATCACCAGAAATGACAGCTTGTCTCACCTCCTTTGTTACTGAGAGTGTTCAGTAAACAAATATTAACAAAGAGACCCTTGGGTACAAAACATATATGAAAAAAATAAAGAGAATAACTGTTTTTCTCTCTCTGCTTCAGGGTATACTGAGCAAAGTCTCTTAAATTTTTCCATGACTTCTGTGGTTTGACTTGCAGTGTAACATTTTGACTCATTGCTGCTTAAATTGAACAGCTTGACATGATTCACAACTCTCATTCTGCCAAATAACATGGTTCCTTTGACTGCATAAAGTACTCTAAAAGGTTAGACTGGCTTTGAGCATCAGAAATTTGACCTGCAAAATGATTTGCCTTTCACAACATCAGGATTTCACCTGAGAAGGGTATTTGGGAAGTAAATTAGTTCACAGCTATAAAGAACATATGATTACAGAAGCAGAAGAAGACCACAAAGTAAAGTTACCACTAAAGATTTATACCATGTGCAGTGCACGATGGTTGAATTGCACTGGCTGTAAATAAATGATGGAACTGAAAAATCACATCATCCTCAACACATTACTAAGTTAGTTATGTTTTGTGCAAAATAGAAAAACACCACAAAATGCCACAGAACATACAATTTGCAAAGCCACATAGCTTTCTACTTTACATAACATAACAATATTTCCAAGTAATCTATTTCAATGTTCTTTTTATAGAAAAAAATCCTGTTATGGTACCCTTCAGTACCAAGCACAGCACAGGTGGACAGCTGACTTCAGACTTGCCTGAAGTCAGACAGAAAACCTCTGTTTACTTCAAGGACAGTAAATTTTTAATGTGGAAGGTACAGATCAGAACTTGGGTTTCCTAGTAATGTCACAGACAGTGTTGCCAAAAAAAGGCATTATTCTACAAACTCCATTAGATATTGCTGCTACTTAAAACTTCTGTGCTATTTATTTTACAACTATCTAAAACTTAATGTTTCTTCTCATCAACAGGTCACAAGATATCAATTTAAATATGGGGATTCTGAGCCACCTATTGATCCTCCACCTCCTCTGGGCTGCTTTGGTCTTTTGTCAGTATGAAGACTATGATTTTGAGGATGAATATGGTGGGGAGCCAGATCATCAAGCTCCATATTATTTTAACCCAGATGCTCAAGTTGAAGCTCGTTTTCCTTTCCCAGTTGAGTGTGCCAAGGAATGCTTCTGTCCACCAGCTTTTCCCTTATCCATGTACTGTGATCACAGGAAACTCAAGACAATCCCAAACATCCCCAGTCACGTCCAACAACTTTACCTGCAAAACAACAACATTGAAGCTGTGCCTGCAGGACCATTCACTAACGTTACCTTCATAAGGGAAATCAACCTCAGCTACAACAATATTAAATTCCATATGATTGACCACGGGGTTTTTGCCAAACTTTCACACCTAGTGCAACTTCATTTACAACATAATGAGTTGGAAGAATTTCCATTCCCTCTGCCCAGCTCTCTGGAGAGGCTCCTCCTTGGTTTCAATAACATTTCCCGGTTACCTGCAAAAGCATTGGAAGGATTGCCCAACATGACCACGCTCGACCTTTGCAATAACTTACTGGATGACTCAGTACTCAAAGAAAAACCCTTCTCAAACATGAAAAATTTAATGCAGCTCAACTTATGCAACAACAAATTACAGACAATGCCTCCCGACCTGCCACCATCACTTAGGCATCTTTCTCTTGAAAATAACTCCATTTCTCATATTCCAGAAAATTATTTCCACAGACTTCCCCACATCATTGCTCTACGAATGTCCCACAATAACCTGCAGGACATTCCACACAACACCTTTAATCTACCCAACCTTCTAGAACTTAATCTTGGACATAACAAATTGAAGCAAGTGTTCTATATTCCAAGAAGTTTGCAGCATTTGTACATTGAAGACAATGAAATTGAAAGTAGGTTGATGGTTAAACTTTGTAAAAAGCAATAAACTTGGTGGATTTTGGCATTGGTTGTGGGAGGAGTGTGGGGAGAATATCATCCTATATTCTTTGGGATGCAATAGAAACACATCCTCAGTCAACTGAGATCAATGTGAAATTAGAGGGTTTAATTTTTGAAGATTTCCTCTAATTCACAGTTCTTTGTAAAGGTTAATACCAGTTTTGCATGGAACAGCTAATTTTTTTCTGAAAATTGCCTCTGATTTAGCAACTGATAAAAACATACACAGAAAAGGAATTATGAAAATATTTCATTCTCATAAAAGAGTAATTACAAATCCCTTACCTCACAACCTTATCTTTTGCAAGCCCCCAAACTGGTACCATTATCAGTTGAGAGATGATTTAAAACATAGAGAAGGGTTATATTACTGCGCACCACAAAAACATTTTAAATTTTAAAACATAAGTTTCACTTTGCAATAGTGAAAAACATAACCACTTTCTGCATTTTAATTCCTATTTTTCACTCCCTTACAGACATCAACGTTACTGTGATGTGCCCCACTCTGGACCCACTGAACATCAAGCAGCTGACCTACATACGGGTGGACCAGAACAAGCTCACGAGCCCCATCAGCACCTACGCCTTCTTCTGCTTCCCTCTCATCAGAACCATTTATTATGGAGAGCAAAATGTCACTGTCAGCAGGCCAAGCCAGCTCAGAACACCGGTGTTCCGGCGCTTTCTGACACCAGAGGAATTCCAGCAAGCAGAAGACAATCAGGAAACGCTCAATCAAGAAACAGAAGAAAATCAGGAAGCAGAGGACAGCTATTTTCATCCTTACTATCACTGAAGTAATCAGTGTTAATAGGTATATATGGAAACTTCTCGTTAGTCTGGGTTATTCATATCTGTGAGAGAACAACTGGGCACTTTGGGATATTCAAGATGAATCTATAAAGTGCAGATAGGAGTTTAAAGTAGGTAAATGTCCTATTCTTGGTGTAGTAAAAAACAATACTAGGAACAAAGAGCACTCACCTGAGCATTAGATAAAGGTCTGACACATAACCTGGGTTCATGATGGGATCACCATTGGGTGAGCAGCCAAAGTGAAAGAAAATTGGCTTGAAAGTCTGTTCTAAAGTGATCTAAATGCAAAATAACTAAAATATAAATCAGTGTATAATTCAATAGGAACAAGTGATTAAGGCCCAAAATTCATCCAGCTCTACATCCTACTGCTAACAGCAGTAGCAAAAAGATGCACTACAGAAAAGGACAAGAGATTGAGATTACAAAATACTTCTACAAGGTTCCTCCACATCTCCCAGAAATACAGATTTTTCTTCTTCCAATTTCTAACTGGACGAGGACATCACAAATATGGAGCTTCAAACCTTCCCCATATTATGTTCCAAGTGTCCTGCCAAGCTGTATTCTATTATTCACTTCTTTGGGTGTCCTTTAACTGTCACAGTCTTTCAAAGCAGATTTCAGCTTATTACTAACACAGGCAATAAATAATCTTTCACCAAGCTGCTGGGATCTAGGGAAAAGCATCTGCATTAACACAACTGAACCATTAGCATTTTTGTTTTCCCTATGCTTCAGCCCGTGTTATTTTAGAAGACGCATAGAAATGTAATGGAATCTTTGCATTTAGAATTATTCATCAAGTAGGACAGTTACAAAGAAAAGCATTGCAGGCTGTTTTAACTATTAATTTAACTATTGATTTATCCCAATTAGCTGTATTCTGCTTCAAAGTACAATCAACATTGCTTTAAAGCTTTGAGCTATGCAAACTTTTGTTATATCTTATGCCTAGAAACAGATCCAGATAGCTACAGGGGAAGATAACATTATAGAGCACTTTACTGCCTTTTTTATCACTTCTTTATTTTTCAGCACTTTTTCCCTGATAGAGCTTTGCTAGCTGTGAGGAAAAAAAAAAACTATTTTCAACAGCAAAATGAAATTTTTGCAAGTGATAGATCCATACATCATACTTCCAACTTTGCATAATGTTATGTAGTTATCCTACACTTAAAGTACAATGTAATCAGATTTCTATTAGAATTTGAGAAGCTAGGCAAGTTTCATTTTTTTCGCTCAGAATTTCAGGGTTTTTTTTAGGCCCATACTCATATTTATGGTTTCTGATGTATCAACTGAAATGTTAAGAAAATGAAAATACTTAATTACTTCTTTTTAAGAGAGAGATTTATTGTAAAGCTATGAATATAAACTTTAAGAATATATATATAGACTTTAAGGACAACTGGTTGTAAGAATTTGTGGGTACAAAATTTATTCTATTTCATTAATTTGTGGATCTTCAGCCAACTAACTTGAGAAATCTGCTCCTCTCTCCTTCCCCTTTCTTATCTACATTCTGAGCAGATCCTCTATTCATAGCAAATTATTTTATGGTCACCTCACAAATTCACAGTGCTACAGAATGGCTGCTTTTAAAAAAATTATTAATGTTTATCACACTCAAACACCTCTGGGTTTCTGAAAAAGGAACATATACATGTATTCATTCCTTAAGTACTCAATATCATTTATGTACACTATATACAAGAATTTAGATATATCTATAACTTTATTGCTTTATTAATACATACATGTAGTATATTAACCTTTCAACTATTTCAGATTTTAAGTGAATGGTGCACAAAATGCAAATCTAAAATAAGAGGCTTTTTTGAAAGGCTTGCTCAGCTTTAAAAATAAAAGAACACTATTCTGCTATAGTGAATATAGCAGATATTTTATCTTTTATCACATCTTTTATCACAAACTTTTTGCTTTTTAAAGACATTTATGAAACAAAGCTTAGCTTTAGTTTTAAAGTAGAAGTCAAAATATTGATGTTATATACATTTCTTAAAGTCAAACTGGAAATTATTGAAAACTTCAGAGCTGTCTTATTACACTCGACTCATTCAGGTGGAACATGAAATTTGCATTACAAGCAAAACTATTATAACTCACTTTTCTTTCAATGAATATTATCATATAATCTTGTAGCACATGGGACACTTATTCCAGAAAGGCTTCTACAATGGACAGAGAACTCAGATTTGGCAGCCTTAGAGAAATGACAATTACAATAAAGTAGTGGATTAATGGATATCTAGCTGAGTGAAATTTGCTCTGGTAACACAGGGGATGCTGTCTGTAAAAGTCATGGTGTTTTTGTCTTCCAAATATCTTGGAATTCTCTGAGGGAATCATGAAGGATGTGGGAAAGGGAGATCCTGGTCCAAACAGCCTTCAAAAACTCCTAAAGTTTTTTAAGGAAATTAGGTTGCCACAGATTAAAAGGCAACATCACAAATAAAATTCTAATAAAGTATGAGAAACAGCTTAAGAATAAATGGTCAGTTCTTGCTTTGGAGGGAATCCCACTGGTGGGAACTTTGCAGAGGGCTTGTGCTGGGATTTATTCCATTTAAAATACTAACAAGAGATAGACAAACCAGGCTGAGAAGTGAGATGGCAACAATGAGTGCTAAGTGTTGCTGGAGAATGGCTGCAAAAGTCCTCAGGATGCTAAAACAGCCAGGGGAGCTCATCACAGCTAAATGAGAAGTGATGTGCATGGAAATGATGATCTCAGTTCCACATTCAAACTAATGAAGGGTGACCTCACCATCACCACTCAGGGAGCAAGACTCAGAAGTGCTCCAGTAGCAATAGGTGAGCAGTGAGAACTGGCTCAGCACCCAGGAGCCACAAAAAGGAAACTCACATGTAGAGACAAATGGAAAACAGGAGACACCCAGACACTGCCATAAATCTGTGCCTCACTCATTGAATGCAGTATTGATTTCCTAAGGCTCAGGTAGCTGGTGGAATTACACAGGGCATGATTGGAAATGATTAGAGCAAGGTCACCCAAGGTAAGGATTGGCTTCTATATCAACAAGATGGAATGCACTAGGGCTCAGCACAGAGATGGCTGAGGGGGTACAGGAGATCCCCACAAAATTATGGGTTGGACTGCCAGCAAGGGTCTGGGATCTGCTCCAGTACCAGGGAAGGAGCCACCAAATGCAGCTCATGTGTCCCATGTGCCCAAGGACACAGTGGCTGCAGCAGCAATTTTAGACCTGCTCTTGAGAAAAGACACAGTAATTGTGTTCCTTGGAGGAGATCCATGAAAGGTTGCTAAAGGAAACAGTAAGGACAAAAGTGTTGAGCTGGAAATAGCTGGAGAATGAAAGAACATGTGAAGACAGGACAGAGACAAGGACCACACATCACTGTTGTGCTCTCTGCCTTCCCACAGCATGTCTGTGGGCACGGCTGCACACAGGATATTGGGCACTAACCTTTATTATTAATTCCACACCAGTTCTGTGTTATCATTATCCTGGTTCTGCTCCTCACTACCACTGCCTTGAGACAGTGTAAAACAAACTCACTTCATCTTTGCTCTTGTACTTACCAACTATACAGGAAAAAGGTTCATAAACTAAGAACTAAACATGCTATTGATTTCATCAGTAACAGCAAAACCTACCAATGAAATAGCTTAATGAGTTTGTTTACAGCACAGTCAGAAAATACAGAAACAAAGCTTGATCTGAGTTTTAACTCCATCTCCATGAACAATTCAGGTAAGGTGCCAATCAACAGAAGTTATTATAAAAATCACAAGAAAGAGAAATAAAAATAGTTTAATCCAACTGTTTATATTCTTTTCTTTAGCCCAAAAAAAAGTGGGAATATATTTTGCTTTTTCCTGATAAATATTTTTTACACTTTGCTTCAGTACTCTGGTAATAAAAGTTCTGTGGATGACCAGAGAAGCTCCTTTAGAAAAAAGGGACGCTTTACAGTTCACATTTTCTGACTTTGTTTAACATATTCACATTCCACTTTTGCAATACAAATCCATTTCCTTCTTTGTTGCTCAACCTTATCGTTGTGAGCTATAAGCACAGGCATTTCCTACCTGAAAAGCAGCAAAAGGGAATTTACTGTATTTTTAACCAAAAAAATACACATTGAAGAGATTTCACTATCATTTTCCAATACTGCTGCAAGAGTATGAACTATTCAGCTATAAGCCAATTTGTGCATACACTATTGCAACTTATGGAATTCCACAAATACAAACATTTTAAATGTTTTAACTGTTTTGCCCAAAATTTATATTTCTAACAACCTAATTAATTTAAAAGGAAAATAAATAGAAATGCAACCTTGTAATTCAATGTATTAATTCATCGTCTACAGAGGAAAAAATGCCCATATTCTACAAGTAGAACACAAGGAAAGCAGATAAATGTGAGGATGAGCCATGAACACAGTAAAGCAGATGCTCTGAACAACACAAGGAACAGATGCCTGGAACACTGAAGTAAAATATGGATAAGGCCAATGATTCCTGGAGCCCTGACTCAAATGTCCCTGTGGACACAGTAACAGCTCCCAACAAATGATGGCATTGTCATAAGGAAGTAATGCCAATTCTGGAAGGAATTCTAAGAAATTGTAATAAATTGCAGTAGGTTGGCTTTTGGTTCAGGATGTAACTGATGTCACACAGCAAATGTGTTCAACAGAGAGACAGCACTACTACTCTGGTTATCATTTCTATTTGTTAACCATAGTTTGATTTCTGTTTAATATTATGCATGATTTTTGCAATGTGCTTTATTCATTTATAACACAGTAACTGATAAAAGTTTTTCTTTTCCAGAAATAAAGGTAATGTCTTCAGCCTTAAAAAATTCTGATTATAAATCAGAAACATATGGAAGGATGTTCATACAATCACTAGGTCATTTTTCAGCTGTCTTCATTTTGCAGCTGGTGGCCCTGACAGTGACCTAAACTGATTTAATTCACTGAGTTTTGGAAATAGTTGCAACTTTTCATAAAAATCTGGAGGTGTTTATGCATAACTATTTCATTTCAGGTACTTCTTTAGTGATTCTGAATCTTGAAGAATGTTCTACATTTTCTCTCTAGGAGATGAAGACACTTATTTTAGATTTAACACTACCTCTGAACCCTCCTCCATCCCTCAAGGGTGCTGAGCTGGAATTGACTTTGCTTTACACAACCCTTCTATAGCACCACCTTCAGTTCGCAAAGAAACCAGGAGATTGCTCCCTCCTCCCTTGGGATACTTTTAGTTCCCAGAATAAATACAACTCCATCATCATCACTGGCATTAAACTAGCTTAAAAACTATTTTTACACCCTCTATCAGGACCTTAACAAAAAGCAGAAGGGAATGAAGGAGTCTGAGAAGTTTCATATCATACATTTATGCAGCAGCAAAGAGATAAAAGTAGTTTTAGAAACTGGAATTAATCCCACATAAATATCAAAAGAAAAGGCTTTTGTTTTAGAAAATAAAGCTTGTGTAGAGAACTATTCCAAAAAGTTATTTCTTTTAGGTTACAAAAGGAGAAATCCCATTAATCTTGCCTGGGTTCTATCCACTACAAGACGACTTGTGGTTCATTTACACCTTCAGCTACACTTTATATCCTTGCAAAATGACAATTTGACTACTGTTCAAATTTAAGTCATGATTCCATGTCAACAAAATTAGGAAAAATTACCTTTCAAAATTACTAACAGTCAGCACAGCTGAAAGTATTTTGTGGGGAAATCAGTCAGTGCAAATGAGACACCATAGGGAAATCAGGAAACACATCATGGACACATTTATCAAAAACTGGAGCTCAATGAGTTAACAACACAGCAGGCTTAGGTTTCCAGAAAAAACCCTCCTTCCAAGAACATGGATCCTTGTAACCAGAGTCCAAGCAGGAGACACTTATACATCCAATTTCCAAGCACTAACAGTGCCTAGAAAGCAATCCCTGCTTGCCAGGCTGTTTCCTGTGAGCTCCCCTACTGCCAATGCATATGAACCAAATATTTCATCTCACATGATTTGGATATTTTGGTTATTTCTATTCACTCTGAGCAGGAAAAAGCAGTTGAAAGAAGCAATACTCCCCTTCCTTGCTTGCAGCCATCCATACCACCCCCATCCTTGTGCTGCTCTGAGCATCTGCTACACATTCAGACAAAAACTGGTTTTATCTGACAATATTTGCTGATGCATTTTCTTCTTTCATGACAATGCTGACAAACTACGGGACAAGGTGACAACTTTATTTGGCACTGTGAGCTACTCCTTGATGACATCACACCAAATGAACTACTCAACATCTCCCTCCTTGAATATGTTTGTAAGGAAGTATTGATGAGCTTCTGAGAGGTGCCTCTATTGCAGAGAGTACACACATGACAACCTTTTTGTGATAAGCACACAATCAAAACCTTGTGATCTTGATGAACACAGATTTTTCACGTTTTGTGCAGAAGCTGTTCCTGAAGTTGTCTAAAAATTCAGAGCCTCTTCTCCTCTTGGAGATCAACACAAACACATCTTTCCTTGAATGAAGACTTCCTACATTTTCAAGGCCTCATTTATCTACTAGTTTTCTCTCATTTTTTAAAGTTGTCATATGTAAGGAAAAGATAAAGCTATTCCTAAAACATTCTATTTAGCTGTGAAATCCAGGATTTCAGTACTCAGAAAATAAATGATCATAAAACTATAACAAATATATTTAATATTTTATATCTTGTTTTCAGCTTCAACACTTAGTAGTTTTTTTCCATTAGAATGGAGTTTGGTTACATTTAAGCACTGGAAACATTTGGATGCCCAGAGAGAGGAAATCCTAAGGTGGATGTTTGGCAGATGGGTGGCAGCTGGAAGGGGTGGGGACAAAGCAGAGCTGTGTCATCACTTGCCAGCCAGGCAGGAGGGATGCACAGCTGGTACTGACACTGCAATTTCACCCTTCCCAACTCCTGCTGTCATTGCTCCAGCAGAGGAACAGCCAATGGGATTCAGGGCACAATTTTCATTATTACAGAGCCTCTTCACATCTCATTTTATCATCACAGCATTATCCCAGAGCAAGCTTCAAGTCCAAACTATCCCATTGTTAAATTTGCATGTGAACTAGCGACAAACGTTTTAATAAAATCCAAATGAGTTCAGAAACTGGTGGTATTGTAAACCCAAAAAGATTTTAGACAGCAACTGGCTCTAGTCACTCTGCAGATTTCCTACAGACATTTGGCTGCTAAACAAGGCAGCATTTAAAAGAAAACTTAACCAAAAGGTCCACAGTTTATCACCAGGATTACTCTAGGGGAAAAAAAAGAAAAAGGTATGACAATAAAAGAGAAATGTAAATTTGGATATATTCCCACTAGATTTTATTGCTACATACTTTTTAAAGACTTGAGAAAGCTACTCTATAAACGTTCAAAGTTGGTCATCTGTCTCCCATTTGTGCTGACTGCCAAAAATTCATAATGAGGAAAAGGATGGGGGAGGAAGAAATGCATTACAAATCCAGAAAACTGCTGCTCATAGCTCCGATGGAAATTCCACACCTGGACAGTGTTCACTGAGTTATCTGTAAAACTGAAGCAGAACTTTATTCAAAGCTGGTATTTTTTGTGAAATTCATTTTTCAATAAACCATCTAATAAGTTAATTAATGAAGGATTTAGACACTGATTGTCTGAAAATCTCAACACAAACACAAGAAATTCTAAAGAACATTTTTCCAGAACTCTTGAGACTGAAAAGTTTCCATTTCATAGATAGGTAAAACTTCTCTAAACATCTACAACTTAAAATAAAACATTTCACTATTCACAAAATGTGACTAATCCAACAGACGTGTGTTTTGGCTCTACCTCTGTCTCAGAAAGCAGCTGCTTTGTCTCTAGGCTGAAGCATTTCACAAAATGGATAACACATGCCTTATTAGAGACCTCCAGTTTGCACAATTAATATTTCATTTACAGAAAAAGCCTTAGCACATACAAAGAGCAAAGCAGAAAGCTGCCATTTTAACAAGGATTACCAAAAGTAGGATGAGCCACACAGGCTTAGCATTTGCAAATGTTCTGCAAAGCACAACCCCCTGCTCCAGGAAATTACCTCTCACCCTGGGAGAGAATGCTGGCAAAGCATTTCTACCCCATGGAAAGCACTTTGCAGACTCAAACTTGGAGAGAGCATTCAGTTCAGCAATTTGGATGTAATGCATAACTTGAACCTAAAGTACACTGACAAAACAGTAACTATAGATAAGGATATCTGGTTTTTCAGTGAGGAGCTTGAAATCTGCTAAAAAGGTAGGTGGGCTTTTTTCCTAAAAGTAGATTAACTTTCTACAGCAAAGAGGAGAGAAATGCTGTGCAAAGATTTATTTTTTAAATTATTGCATGCATATTTGTAATGTTTCAAAGATCATGTTTGCAGCCTCTTCCCCTTTCCTGCCTGAAAATTGCCCAACCTGTATAATATTCTGAGGGTATTAAGTTATCTTCTCTTGATTAGTCTCACATGTAAAGTAAAAGACAATGAGAGGCTTTTGTTATAGAGCATTTGGGTTTGAAACCCCTTATTTTGACAATAAAGAAAAATGCATTTGAACCTCAAATATTTTAATTAATTAATCTATATATATGCCAAATACTTAATATTAACAAAATTGTCTTTTAACAAAAATAAACTGGGAAATAAACAAATGTAATGAGAATATTTCCCTTATTTGTTATAAAATGTTTATTATTTCCCAGTTTCTTCTCATGTTAAGAACAGGTTTTATAAAGTTAGAGTCTAATTAAAGGATACCAAGAGTTAAAAGTTGTTCCATGTTCCTTATGTGTTAGAAACCACTGCCAACAAGTACTCTAGGCTTTAAATATTGTTTTGACGGATTGCATTTTCATTTCCAGTCCCAAAGAAAGTGTTCTCCAGAGTCCAGGCACGAGCAGATCTTCACCAGCTCCCTGAAAGCCACAAACATCGTTCTGGGCAAGAATGGAGACTTTGCAGGCTACGTTTGTTTTGTTTGTGTTTGTTCCTTTGGTAAATGCAGCACCACCTCTACAGCAAGAATCACTCTATGAGTATGATACAGATGTTTCCATGGGAAGCCTGACCCAACAAGACTATGAAATGCAATCCAAGGATATAAGAAAGGTATTTTATTTATATTTTCCTTTTAATATTTTTAACTAAAATAAGCATGATATGAAAAAGGTGTTATGTGCATGCATGTGAGTTTTATGGAAAAGTCCTAAAATAACAGGGAAGCATACAATGAGTTCAGACATAGGGAAAGCCACTCAAACTAAAACCACAAAAAAAAAAATTCCCCTTGCTACAGTCTGAGTAAGCCAAGAAGGCAGGCTTGCACAAATAAGGCTAAAGCATCATTTTAACTCTGCTGTTCTTATGTGCCTGCAATCATAAGAGTTTCAAGAGCAGGATGCATTAATTACTAGCTCAACAGTTTTAACTATGTTGTATTAACTCCGTGAATTTGCTTAAGAATAAGGAAGGGGATTTTTTTTTCTTTTACTACCAATGTAATAATTGGACCCCCCCTTTTATGGAACATAATCTGCCAGTATAAACCACAGTTCCTCCTTTGACCTGCCAAACTATCAAGTTGCTTCCTCAGTTTTTCAGGGGTGGGTGGTTTGGGTATTTTACAGCTCAACAGTTGGGCACTCCCAAATTTCTATAGAATGCCCAGTGCTGGAGGAGCCACTTACACATTAACACTTTGAGGGTCTTAGTAAAGAGAATATTCCCTACATCTCAGGGCACTCTCAGCATCTCCCAACAGAATGCTTTTGTTGGGTGCTCCACATTCCTGCCTCTGAATTTCAAGACAACAGCAGAAGACACAAAGCCAGGGCAGAATTAAGTGAAGTGCCACAAGCTCAGCTGCCAGGGACAGTTAGAAATGTCACACCCCCATTCAGTCCTAACCAGTACACACCAAAGGAGAAGGAGATTCAACACTGATCAGGGAGAAAAAACAGCAGCAACTGTCCCAAGAGTAGCTGCCAAGGAAAATACCACAGATCCAAAGCAAGTGGTAACAGCCCAGTATGCACAGCTCAAGGAGGTTTTCATTAATATTAACTGTACTTGTTACAATAACTTTGCCTGATAAGCAAGAAAAATAAAACAGTAAAAGATAGTAGGTAAAAAATTGCAGTCCAAATACAGAAAAATCCCTTTTGTATACGTTTTTAATATTTCCCAAATCTACTTAAATTACAGCTCTCTACTATTGATGAAAACAATCAGCTACATATTTATGGCAAATAAATGTCTAAGGTATTTTTAAATCTGACATTTGCCACAGTGATGAAGTAACATGTTTTCATAAATCCATGAAAAAGGGACTATATAAATGACTCTTAACTAATTGCTAACTATCCACTCAGAAGTGAGTCTTTAAAAAATACTAAACCTATTAACTTTAACCAGTTAGGCAGAGCATCAGATGACACTGATCAATAAGTTGCTTACAGAAGATTGCTGCTGCTTCAGTAAAGGAACAAGGAGTTTACCTCCATGGAAATGGTGCCAACAGATGTGCCACAGACAAATCAAAGTCCTCCTGGCAGTTCTAGAAGCTGCAGGTCTTCTGAAGGCCAACACTTCTGCTTAGGATAATTCTAGGAATGCAGTCAGTCATTATTTCCATCAGGTCAGGTCTCTATTGACATGCTTTCATTGCAAAATAATAAATGAGTTCCTTATGTGCAACAACTACATTGACACAAGTGCCAGTGTTCCCAGTTTACATCATGGGGTGCACAAACAGATCTTCTATTCATTTATTGCACTGATTTTACTCCCCGAATATTCCAAGTGTTAACTGGAACTGAAATGCATGCCAAATGTTTCCTCAAGCATGCCCAGTCAGAAATCTGTCTTGCATACAAATTTAACTCCTTACTGTATGCTTGAACACACCGTTAGAAAAGTGTTTTTACTAAAAACATCACAAGGAATTTATTACTATGATTATTTGAAACCACAGTCATACCACTCTTGAATAAAATTTGAGCAATTTAAAAGCACAAAATCTTAATTTCCACAAGAGAACAGAACCACTCAATTAGATGTTGTCTCACATCTGGACTAACTCATTTCATTGAACATTAACTATCAGACCTTTGTGTTATAAGATGAATAAATTATTTTGCAGAAATTTGAAGATGGTTGGAGTATTTAGATGTAAAATATTAATGTGTCTGTGCAGTAAAGTGGAAGAGGCAGGTGGAATTTATGTACGTGAGTAGGCCAATATTCCTTCAGTGCATTGCTTACATAGGCAAGTAATGAACTTGTGGTTATAATCCAAACAATCTTTTGCACTGATACTCCATAGTGAGGAATTTTTATGGCTGAGCAGCAAATACTTTTTAATTTTAGGAATTTAATGGTATTCTGCAAATTGCCAGTTTTAATTTCAATGACACTTCCCAGTGGCAGAGATGAGCACTAAGTTGCATTACACTAAGAACTCCCACCAAAGACTGCTTTGATGGCTCAGGTAGGAGACTGTGCTAGAAATCTCCACCTGGGACAGATCAGCTGTGCCAGCAAATGTCAGTAAATGTCCCTCAGGAGCCAAACCAGCTGCAGCCATACAAGCTCCATGAGCAGTCCATGCACTCAGGAGTCTCTGCTGGCACAGATACCTCCAGGGCCACGTCTTCATGTGCCTAATGAACCTATCTTTGTGAGCTAACTCCTGCAGAAAGCTTCTGGGAGATTTGCTGCTTGCTGGAGTGTAGCTGGTAAGCTGACACCCCCAGCTTCCCTCCACCCAGCATTCTGGCCAAACTGCTGCCAGAATCCTACTGAGAACCTTAAACTTCCTAACTGAGATCCCAAAAACTTCAGTAGGACAAACCAAGCTAGCCCAAACCAGAGCCAGAGCCTGCAGAGGCAGACACAGGGAAGAGCCAAGGGACAGATGATTCACAGGCTAAAAAGGGGTCAAAATGACAGAGGCTGGCCAAGATATTTGTTTCTCAGGCTTTATGTCAAGCCTGAGGGGCTTGTTTTGCAGAATAAAAAAATTCCCACAGTAAAGTACACACAAGCAACTAAATACCAAATAAAACCCAGTATCAGAAGGAGCCTGGATGCTCCTACCTGCACACTGCCCTTGCAGATGAACCACCTGAGTCCCTGAAGGAGGGGAGAGTGGGGGATTAAGAAAACTAAAAGGGGTTCATTTGTCAGCACTCCCAGTGTGCAAGCAGCTCTTCCACAGAGCACTCCTGCCAGGGCCTGATCCTTAAGCATGTTTAAAGCAAAACATCTTCCACATCTCACAATGCTCTTTCCTGCATGTGTTTCCAATAGCCACACACACCAAAAAACATATTGGCTTGTTCTGTCCTACAAATATTCCCCATTTAAAAAAACCCAAACCAACAAATAAATGATGCAAGCCAAAACCAACTGACCAGAGTCAAACTGAAATCCCCTTTGTGTTACTGCAGGCAAATGACAGTATAAAGCACTGTATCTATACTGTAAATACAGTAATAATAGGTATTTCTCTAAAATTGCTCCAGCACCCAATGAAAACCTGACTGCTGTTCCCTGCATCACAAGAGGCCACAATAATATAGGCTGGGGATGGTGTGGCTGGACAGTGCCCAGGCACAAAGGGCCCTGGGGGTGCTGGTTGAAATGCCCATGAGCCAGCAGAGTGCCCTGGTGGCCAAGGAGGCCAATGGCTCCTGGCCTGGATCAGGAATGGTGAGGCCAGCAGGAGCAGGGAGCTCGTTCTGCCCCTGCACTGGGCACTGCTGAGGGCACACCCTGAGTGCTGTGCCCAGCCCTGGCCCCTCAGCTTGGGAAGGACCTTGGCACACTGAGCACATCCAGAGGGGACAACGAGGCTGGAGAGGGGCTGGGAACACAAACCCTGTGAGGAAGCCCTGAGGGAGCTGGGGGTGCTGAGCCTGGAGAGAAGGAGGCTCAGAGGTGACCTTATCACTTTACACAGCTCCTGAAAGGAGCCTGTGCTCAGGTGGAGCTGGGCTCTTTCTCCAGGCAGCACTGACAGAAGCAGAGCACACAGCCTCAAGCTGTGCCAAGGGAAATACAGGTTGGACTTTAGGAAAAAGTTTTTTACAGAATGGGTGAAAAAGTTCTGGAATGGCTGCCCAGGGGGGTGGTGGAGTCACCATCCCTGAGTGTGTTTAACAAAGACTGGATGTGGCATTTGGTGCCATGGTCTAGTTCAAGTCTTAGGGCTGGACTTGATCTTGAAGGTCTCTTCCAACCCAGTGATTCTGTGTGAAGAGGCCCTTTCTGTGAGCAGCCCACACCTTAAAACAGACTAACATGCAGATAATGGAAACAAATTACTCAATTTCAGCCAATACCTGCAAGGAATGTGTTTATAAACTAAGTTGTCCTGCAACTGAAAAGATGCAATGACTAGCTCCAGGAGGAATTGTGAATAACTTGAAATGCAAGGACATCTCAGTCATTTTACTGAGATTATTTGGGTAAAATAACAACAAAATATAACTTAGACTCACAAGAATCCTATTGAGTTTTGCATTATATGCAAAATCTTGATCTTCAAAACTCTGTTTGTAAACATCCACCACTTAGATATTCCTTCCCACCATATGGACTATATTTTCTATTTCTATTTTGTGTCTACTGTTCTTTCCTAAAGAACTTGAGTTTTCTAAAGAGCACTGGCAGCACCTTCCCTTCTTGCCTTTTAAAGTGAGTAGTTTGTGTGTAAAAGTAGCAATACATCACCTTAGTCATCCAGCCTATAAAAGCATTTTAAAAAGTAAGTATGATAAGTAGGTACATTGTAAGAACCTCGCTTTACAAGATGTTATTTCAAATCCTTGTAATGCTCTGTGGCTTTTTGTCTGTGGTTTGTGTTTTAAAACATCAATTGTTCTTTCACAAAGGCTGGAACAAATGTTTCTCTTGACACCTCCCTAATGCTACAAAGCGATGACAGCCAACTTGATGTCCCACCAACAAAGGACACAAGTAAGTTAACTGATATGAATATTGTGATGTCTAAGATATCCAAAAGAAGATGTTTTAACATACAAATCTAAAGTGCAAAGGATAACAAAGGCTACAGAATTAATATTTTTGTTTATGAATATCTTTCATATCTCCCGTGGAAAACCTTGTAACTTCTGATGGAGCAGGCTGAAAAATGTAAAGGATCCTCAGGTAAACTCTGAATACACAAAGCACAGCTTGTAAACATCTCCACAGACTTGCCCAGTCATATTTGCCATTGAGATGCACCCAAGTTGAATAAGTTAGACAAGACAACAAAGAAAAACAAAATACATCCCCCAGTAAGTTCCACAGTTTAACCCAAGTGATGATGAAATACTATGTGCTTAAATTATTTCAACAGATTTATTTGAACAATTGGCTATTCTCAAAGTTTACATCTGATGATCAGGGAGGTCAATCTTTAAAATACATCAGGAACATTCTTCACTTGTCAAAGCTTCCTACAGGCACTGGGTACATTGTCCAGATTTCTCCTAACAAACCCCACTGCTCTCTGCACACAAAAAGGACAAAGTTTTTCTGCCAAACAGAGCAGAGAGAAAAAGAGACCATTATTTTGCTTGTCTGTGATATAAACTTCCAAAAATAACTGATGATTCAGCAAGACCAGTGGACTGTCAGTGTATACCAAAGTGCTAATTCAATGTTAATTATTGCCAAATATCACCTGTCAGCAAGGCCCCATCAAAACTGAGCAAGTCTCCAAGAACATCAGAGCTTCTAGACAGACAAGCATAAAAACTATTGCCTTTATAACAGTCACAATATTGTTTGACATTTTCCATTTCCTACACAAACATGAAAACAAGCCACTAAATTAAAAAACCCCAAATCACCAAACAGGGCAGAACTCTGCAGCCTAAAAATGATGATATTCACAAGCTAAACCTCAAAATCTCCATTCTGTTCTCTGCAGTGCTGCTGTAAGAAAAAGAATTACTCTTATGTACTGGCTTCCCAGTATTGGCCTGCTGCTTTTGCAACTCCTCACTCTTGCAGAAGGTCCTGTTTTGCTGTGTGGTGACAGCTACCCCATGGAATGACCCTGCTGTCTGCACTGCACTCACTCCAGGGTGGAAGCCAACCAAAACTCTCAAAATATAGAAAACACAGCACAAGACAGCAGTGGAGATGAAACAGGATTCAAAGCCACATTCATTACCAGTATTTGAACATTGCTGGCAGAAAAGACTAGAGCAAAGCAGAAGTTATGATACTTTACTACTGTCCATGAGGACTAGCACAAGCCAGAAAGGTCTCAAACTACATTACAAAAAGTTTCTCTCTCTACTTAAAACAACAGCTGTGAAAACCTCAGTATAAAACTGATAGAGATTGTGCACAGGGCTCTGAGCAGCCTGGTCTAGTGCAAGTGTCCCTGTCTGTGGGCTGGAATGAGATGATCTCTAATGTCCCTTCCAACCTAAACCATATGTAATATATAAACATAATTGCTGGAGTTTTTATCAAAAGGTTTAGACAGAAGAGTAGCTAGGAATAACACAGGATATTGTGTGACCTGCCAGAAATGCTCCAATGCACTTACAGTACCAAATATGCATGCACTGCCAGGTGTTTCTCCTTGTGGGTTTGGTTCCAAATGTGATATTTAACATGGTCAAGCTTGCAATTGTCACGTTCACCATACTATGAGCCATCTAAAGATTTAAACTGAATTCAGGCTGATTAATAGCATGTCACATGCTCAGGTAAGAACGGAGATTATACACAGAGAAATCACACACACTGAAAAGAACAAAGTTGAGAAGATAAATCTTCTCAGAACTTGATGCAAATAGAATTTTTTGAAAACCTAACAACAGGAAATCTTAAAAGACATTAGAGAAAACTGTATGTTGAGTAAGCAGGCTGAAGTGAGTTGAGCAGGCTGTAAGTGTGCTGTGCCCTGCTGGCAGACCTGCCCACGTGCTTGCTGTGCGTGTGCCTGAGCGGCTCCGTGTACTGCGAGGAGATCGACATCGAGGCCGTGCCGCCCCTGCCCAAGGAAACCGCCTACCTGTACGCCCGCTTCAACAAGATCAAACGCATCGCGGCCTCAGACTTCGCCGACATCAGTGAGTCACACCCCACTTTCTGTCTCTGCTTTAGATATCAAATGGAAAGGCACAATGAACATGCATTTTGGACCCTGTAAACATCAGGTAAAGAGCAGATTGTAAAAATAAAATTCAGCTCCGTATCCCAGACAGTCTTAAATGAGCAGGCGTTAATTTTCCTTCAAATGCTCCAGGGACAGCTCTGCCAGCTATCTCACTCCACAGCATGAGAAATTCTATAAATATCTGAATTCACGTTACCTCTAAGACAAAAAGAAGGACCCAGAGTTTTTCCCTTTTTAATTTTTTCAATTTAAGACCAGGAAAAAATCCAGATGTCAATTTTAATAGTATTTGCATTTGTAGATCACAATTTAGATGCTGCAGCCAACAGTATAACATTTAGCATATACAGCCATGCACATTTCACATGCCATGTAATTATAAAGTCAATATTTTGATTTTCATTTCTTTTGTGTAAAGCTACCTTGAGAAGAATTGATTTTAGTGGAAATAGGATAGAAGAAATAGAAGATGGAGCCTTTTCAAAGCTTCTGCTGTTGGAAGAACTTTCTCTTGCTGAAAATCGACTTGTCAAACTTCCTGTTCTACCTCCCAAACTAACATCACTTAATGCAAACCAAAACAGAATCAAGAGCAGAGGAATCAAAGCAAATGCTTTCAAGGTAAGGAAAAACCCAATAATCTAGGTAATCAAAGTAACCAAAATTACTAACCAGACTATTCAGTCTGCCACCAAATTATTTTTTTTTTTTGTATTCTAAGAAACAAACTATGATGAAGCAGCTTTTCAGCTTTTGCTTTGCTTTTAAGGCACTCTGGAATATCAGTCATTTGTGCACTCACTCTCTCATGTCCTCCATGTAGAAAAGAATTTTCTATGAAATATTTCACCTGCTTGCTTTCTCTCTAACACATAAAGAAAAAAATATTCAAAACTTGATGGCTCAATTAGAGTTCTGAAGACTGCAGAAATACTAATAAACAATATACATACAGTACTTTGTAGTGGTCTCAACTTTTATAACCAACATGCTGACACTGAAATTTCCCAAACATAGAAGGTCTGTTCTATTAATTTCTTGATATAATGGAATTCAATATTCCCAGCAGAAGAATGGCTTTTGTTACATCACTTAGCAGGTTATGTGATCAGACAAAATTACTGATTTCTTGTAACAGGCATGAGTTACTTAACCTCAGGTAGTACCAGCATCAGTAACCTCTCTTTCTGTTTAACAGAAGCTCACAAATTTGGCCTACCTCTACTTAGGACACAACGCACTGGAATCTGTGCCCCTGAACTTACCGGAGAGCCTGCGCATTCTTCACCTTCAGGTATTCCCAAAGCATTCCTAACTTTCTCTTAGGAAACACCCCACGAGTTACACACTTCAATCCAACTTATTCTATTTTAAAACAGTTCCCACTACAGTTTTTCACTGCACCTCAATAAAACCATTTACCATGCCAATGTGTATGGCCATGACCATCTAGAAAATCAGAAGATGCCAATTGCCATGCAAGGATTAATTATTGGTTTCTGTACATCAGGGATAGGAAATGGCAAAAAACCTCTAATCTTTTATCACCACTGCCTGTATGGATTGATTTATGAGAATGTTTTGGTTTGCAGTACAACAACATCACGAGCATCACGGATGACACGTTCTGCAAGTCCAACAACACGCGCTACATCCGCACGCGCATGGACGAGATCCGCATGGAGGGCAACCCCATCGTGCTGGCCAAGCACGTCAACGCCTTCTCCTGCCTGAGGATGCTGCCCGTGGGCACCTACTACTGACCCTGCTGGGGCCAGCCAGGCACCTAACAAGGATCTTCTTCCTCTGTTTACAAGCTCATATCCTCTCCCTTACTCGTGCTCTTTTCCTGCGATGTTGCACCGTTCTCTGAAATAACCAGCTCAGTTACTTCAGTCATTATGGTGTCCCTCGTGCTTTCAGAATCTTTTCTGTTATTCAAAGTGTAAAAATATATATACATGCACACACATTATCTCAACTTTTATTTCACCACATACTCTTTAGATAAAATCACACAAAACTGCTTATTCTCATTCTTTACCAGCACTCAGAACAACCACCACACTTTACTTGCAGATAAATGCAAGATTTTCTTTGAGCAAACCAAGAGGAAAAATATTTCTGAATTCTAATCCCACTCTTTTAATCTGGAGTGAAATCTTTTCAGCTGACCTTCAAAAGTGTATTGGATGAAGATGCAGATGAGAGAAAGTTATGTTTAGAAACAGAACTTCTCAAAGCTTAAATTCATTAACATTTTTTAAAAACTCGATTTGTGGTAAATGAGAATAACTCCTATTTAGGTTTAGTACACCAAGGAACATAGCAACTAGAACTTTGCAAAGATGTTTTAGATTTCCTTCTACTATTCTGCTTTGAAAATAACATGTGTTTTATTTTTACACAATGTATTTTTAAGTGAAATATATATGTTTTGCTGAGCTGTTCTTGCAACATCAGCTTCCTATTTTAAAAGGACAGTCTACATACAGAATAACAGACTCAAATACCTTTTTTATTAACTAATGATGTCGACCAAGCCTTGGTTCCACAGCTCCTCCTGACAGGAAATGTGACACTATAGTTAAAAGCAAAGCTGAATTCATGTGTTTACCTGTAAATAAGTATGATTTCATCTAGATGTCAGAACAAAGAAAGATTTACCCTTCTGCAACAATACTTCTGATCATTAGGGAAAAATCAAATCAGACTTGGAAGCTACAAAGAAAAGTTGATTCCATCATTAACCTGAAATCAGAGGTAACTTCAACCATTTCACTCAATGCCTTGAACATATGCAGTGTAATAAAAACACAAATTGACTTTGCAGGCCTTGACACTCAGTTCATCACTGATAAAGGGCACAATGTTTTCAATTCCTCAAGTGAACATTTCTGACATCCAGTTTCTCCCTTCCAATACCTAGCACAGGTGGAAAGCCTCCAGACAAATTAAAGCCAAAGGTGTGCTAGTTATTATTACCACATCCACTTTGTACTACTTTTGAAGCTAGTATAGATTCCTAATTAGTAGAAATAGTTAAGCATCAAATGCATGATGATGTATCACTACATCTAAAACATTGATTTTACAAAATATTTGGTATTAGTTTTATTTATCTTATTTAGCTAAGCCTTGATTTGTTAGTGCTTGTGCTATGGGGAATTGATGGCACTTAATTCTGAACAGATATTTTTGCCCTGAACCCGTTTCCCAAGAAAAACAGCAACCCCCAATATTTTCCATTTTAAGTTATTTAGTGTAACAAGAAGGAAATTCCATTGTCTTAATTGAGAACAAAACCAAGTCCGGCAGCAACACTTGGTTTTCATTTTTCCACATAAATCATAGAACTTTGATGTTCCCAGGTCTTTATCAAAACATGAAAAACAACTTCAAAGCATATAAAAATACATTCCAATGTCAAGCCAAATCTCTATTTGGAAAAAAATAAACCCATCCATTCTGTCCCATCTCTTGTGATAAATGCCTAAGATGGAAAAAACACAGCTGTAAGTGTAATAATGTTACATAAGCAGCAGCCCCTGATCTTATTCTCATCACAAATCATTGCCACTAAAACTCTTTTCAGTAAATCACCAAAATAAATAAATACCAGTAAATATCACCAAAAATGTGTATACACAAATAAATGCATGTTTTTGTAATATATACACACACATGTAAACATTCCAAGACCTCCCTACTACCACACAATTAATTTCACATTAAAATGTTGTATATATTTCTGAAACATACTAATTATCATCAGTAACACTGATTAATGCTCTAAACACTTTGTGAGCAAAGCAAAGCAGCCAAGTGGTAACTCCTGAATGCCTCATGCAGGCACCAAGTTCTCTGATGTGTTTTACTTGATTTTCCCCATTCACAGCAAGTTCATCAAAGCATGAAGTGAGAAAGGCTTCAGCAGGGAGGATTTCCACCTCCTATTTCTGTACTAATCTCAAGCTGAATGTAAACCATTTTATTTTTTTCCTATCACTCATTTCTGTTCTGAAATTCCAATAAAACTTGAATTTTTGTTCTTGTTTATCAGTATCAGCTTCCACAACCTGCTGTTCCAGCCTTGCCAACACGTCTCAGCTGTTCAGCCTCACAGCAGACTGAGGTTAGGAGGTTATTTGCAGATGTAAATCCATTTTATAGATATATTTATTGAGACAATAGCAAGACCTGCCATACAGAATATTTGGTGAACACCCCACTTGCTCCTTCAAAACCTGTTTTGAGCTGACCTTGAATTGCCACAAATCTCAAAACATCCAATATTATTTGAAGTACTCATCCACTTCTACATTATCCCTTTCTTCTCAGGTAGCAAAACAGAAAGAAAAAATAAACTACCTTTGGTGTTTTTACACCACACTCTGAAAAAAGTATCAGAAACTATTTTATTTCTACATAAAAGCCTGGGCACTTGTTTTCTTTAAAAAAACCTCACATTAATAGAAAAGCTATAAACCCAAGACTCCCCCCAGCAGTTTTCTCTCCAAAACAGGAGAGTCTAGAGAGCAGGTAGGGGGAAAAAATAAATACAAATATTACAGACTAATTTTTAATTTTGTCTAAGTGTGAATAAACAGGATAGACTCTTGAGTTGGTATTATGCATATATTAACAACATATGTCTAATTGCTTTCCCACAGATTACTAAAACATGAAATTACAAATATACATTCTCCTTGGCAATCTACTTAATATGAATTGTCAGATTTGAATCTTTTATTAATTCTCTTACCTGAGAAAGTCTTCTGTTTCAACATTAAATTATTAGCAATGCTAACAAAAATAAGAAGGTCTAAAATACTCTTCATAAGAACAGTCAGTCATATTTGGTAAATACTCTCTCAAACTGGTTTGTCTTTCAACTTTACCTTTGTCTTTGACCATGGAAATAAAACTACCTTTAGAAAGAACATCTGTAATACTGACAAACTTGTAGTGTCTTCAATAAATTATCTTCACACATCTTCTAGCAATTAGTAGATAATTTCATTGTTTATACTCAAACATTTTTAAAAACTGCTTATATAACAACAATTTGAAGATTTCTCCAAAACTCTTTCCTATTTTTTTCCTTGTTATTATATTTTAAAATGAGAAATATTTACAACAACCAAATCACTGTCCCAGAAAGCACAGTGACTGCTGATCTAAGGATCAGAAAGCATCAAGGGAAGCTGGAAAAAACAATTGCAGAGCCCTAAAGCTCTTGGTGCTCTACCTTTTCTGTGGAGGGATTAGAGAAAAGCCCTTAGACAAAAGCCAGCAGGATTAGGCAATGCCACTTCATTGCACTAAAAAAAAATCCAGTCCTCAGCTGAGCAATCAGAAAACAGAAGTAATTTTCTGCTTGATAATAGAAATTGATTCATTCAGCACAGAACTCAAAGGTCTAAAAGGCAGAAAAAATAGGAAAAGGTGCAGTTCCCACTTGATACTACAGCTGAAAAGATGGTGTCAAGTTGAATGACAGTAAATTCTTGAGGTATGAAAAACTCAGCCAAGAAACCACAAACAATTAAGCAGCTCAACATCCTTCTCCTACATAAAGCATCATGTAAGATGTTTTGTGTCTGTAAGCCTGCAGTATTTTACTCCGAGGATTAGTTGTTTATCTTAAAACCAGCACAAAGCCAAAACAAACAAGGCAAATGCCGGTAATTTAAACTAAGCTCAAATGCTATGTTCCAGTTAGGAGGGAGGAACAGTTTATTTCCCACACCAGTAAAACACTCCAGAACTGAAAGTGCTGTCATCCAAACACAAGCTGACACATCTTCAAGAGAAACAGATCTAATCCTTCAAAACCAACATTTACATGCCAAAGACTACAAGTGTTATTTTCTTTTAATTTCTTTTTTTTTTAATCAAAATAAAATAGAATACCAAAGCAAACTGTCTTACTCCTTCACAGAAAGGCAGAGTCTTATTTTCCTCCACCCATGAGGAACACTGCAATTGCTGCTCAATTGCCCCTTGAACACAACACAAATTTTTAGCTCCTATTCTCTTCACCACCACGTACAAAATTAAGATCTCTACTCTGCTAAAGACAGCCAGTTTCACTTCCAGTGCTCTGTCTTACTCAACTTCTTAAAAGAATAAATATTGTACTAATAAATAAAGGTTGGATAGGCACTACCTTGAAATGCAGGAAGGTGTGTCTACGATGCTCATACCACTCAGCATAGGTTGAAAGGCTTCTGAAAAATGTTATAATATCTCCACATTCTTCAGAGCTATAAAACAAAAATATATTGTTTAACCCACTCATTATCAGATGTATATGATAATCTGATTATCATATCATTTTACACTAATATGATAATCAGATTACTATATCAATGTAAAATTCACACTTAAAAAATTCATTACTATTGTTTGAATATGAAGTAGAAATCACCCAAAATAACAATTACAAAGCTGAAAAAAAGCTGTAGTGTTATAATTGAAAAAGAGGTTGAAGAGCACATTCCTAAGCCAATGTTTCCAGTGTTTGTCTTACCAGTAAAATGTGGGAACAAAGTAGCCACCTGCAAAATCTCAGCTTGATTTTATTCTAGTTCAACTTGTTTTCTAAGATGTTGCATAGTAAAAGCCAAACCTGCAAAATGGTAACATTTCCCAAATTGTAACAATAACCTTCAAATATTCCCAAAATCTTTGTCCTAGCCAGCCAACTCTGCCTGACATGTTACCTGCCTCTGCTTTTCAAGATTAACCAAGATGAATTCAGCTTTCCAAGACTTCCCTTGCAGCTTCACTAGGAAGGGAGGCCTGAGGACAGAGGGCACCTAAACCAAAACTTTGGTCAGACAGTTAAAGCTTGATGTGATCTTGTCTCCAGAGCAGAGGGGCTCCTGTGGGATCTCAGCACCTCAGGACTGAGGTGTCACCGAGAGCACCCTTGGGGGGCTCGGGAGTCCTGGAATGTTCCAGAAGTGTCTGGTGGCTGGACTTTGATCCTACACAGGAGACGACACCTGTATGAGGATAGGAGGGTTTCACCGGGGTGAATGGTGAAGGGATTGGTTAATTAGAGAGTGAGACACAGGGTTTAGGATTTCTGTACAGGGGGGTTTAGAGAAGTAAGATGGAGGAATTGGGGCGTGTCCTGTCCTTCTTCTTCTTCTCCTCCATCTTCTGTGGTGATGGTGGCACTTTGGGATTGGTCATTACTAAAAGTGCACCGGGCAATAAGGGTGAAAGGTATTGGGGAAAAATGATAAATATTGTATATGTAACTTTGGGTATAAAGATAGGTGACTGCCCGGAGGGCAGGGAGTGTGCTCATGGCTGGCTGCTGAGCAGAGCTCTGTCGGGCCGAGAGAAAATCTTTTAGATAAACAATTAATAAACACCGAGACCGAGAAAAGAACTGAAGCCTCTTCTCGTCCTTTGAAACGCGGCTGCCCCAAGGCCACCCCGGGCCTTTCCAGGCCCTCCAAACAGCCGAAAACCGGACAGGCTCCCACCTCTGAACACCCTCCTCACTCTCCTCTGGATCTGCTCTAACAGGTCCATGCTCCTTCTTATGCTGGGGAGGGGAGAGTGGGAGGGAAAGATAGATAGAAATGTTGATTTTTCAAATTTCTAGTATGAATCAGGATGGAGAAAGGAAAAGAGACAATAGAAGGTGACAAACTGTCAGGCAGCAAACCACACATGCAGGGTTGTTGGGGAAAAGAGGAAAAAAAGTTCATAAAGGGTGTGCAGTTTTCACTGAACAAATGCAGCCAGAATGCAAAGGATGCAGAACTCCACAAAAACAACATGTCAGGATAACTAAAGAAATATGATTATTTAAACATAAAGGTGAAAGGCTTCATGTCATTGTTGACATTAGCCATCATCAAAACACACCTGGCAAGCACTGCTTTGGAAGTACAAATATTTATTTGGGTTACTAATATAGGATTTTACAAGTTTACAAAACCTGACTGAGGAAGATACCTGACTGATGTTTGAGAATATTTCAGGAAGTTAGAGTATTTAAATTCTAATGTAAATTTGACTTCTAACATCCTGAGATTAGCTATTCTTTTTTGGATTTTCAGACTTGAGGCATTCACAGAATGGCTGCAACAGTGGATTACCAAGTCAGTTCAGCCTTCCTAGGGAGAGCTGTGTTTTCAATCCTGCTCTATTTAATATACAGAACAGCAAACCTTAACCAGCTACATAAAAAAAACTGGGAAAAATACATTAAGGTCATTCAGATATTGAAAATGTGAAAGAAAAGCCAAACAAGTTTTATCCCAGCCTGGAAAGAACAGCATCACTAAAGGAAGTTACCACAGTGGTCACAGCTGCCAGCAAAACCAGGCCAAGATGAAAAAAACTGGCAGCATTGGTTTAGCATGGTTATGAGTTGATTTCTTTTTTGCCTCAAAATCATTTTTAGGTGATGTAGCAGATAATTTTCAAGGCTGGATCATCAACAGAAAGAAAAAGCTTTGGGTAGAAGCTCAAAGAACCAGGTTCCAATGTAGAAGTTAGTCAATATATCTGAGGATGCATTTTTCTCACATAGCACTGGCTAAATTCAAAATAAAAAGCTGAACTCAGTGTTTAGCAAGGGGAATCTGTTGGCAAGAACAGCTGTATGTAAATCCATATTGGCAAAGGAGTAAGAGTTCACCAGTTCAGTGAACTCTCACAGCATCGAATCTGCCCATTAGCACTAATTCCTAATTAGCCCAAATTAGCCCAATTCCTCCTCCTGAAGTCAACTACACCAAATGTTGAAATACCAAGGAAACATGGTATGAAATAACAAGGTAGTAAGAGTGTGGATGGTAAAAATTCAAGTCTTTTTTTATTTTGAAGGAATTTAGCATTACAAAAATCCACTTGGAGCAGAGAACACCTGTCTCCAGTGCCAACATCCATGCTACAGAGAAGTCATCCAAAACCACTGAAAAGGATATTTAGGCAGAGACTAATTCTGTCAGCTTAAAATCATGGGCTGTCCATCCAAACACACTTCCACAAAATATCAACAAAACACAGAGGTATGTAGGAAATTTACCTGTTGTAAGAGCACCTAACCCTCCTTTAATGTGTTCCTTTATGTATTTTAAGGGAGAAAATCAATTTTAACTCACTGCAGAATGCAAGACTTCCTACATTAGCACAGAAAACCAAAGCACAACTCAAAGCTGGGGGGAGAATTCCTGCTTCCCTTCATTCACAGAGGACTTTGCCCATGCAGCATTTAATATAATGCACATTTTCTAAATCCTGCACTCTGACTTACAGATTCTAACTAGTTAGTAAAAAGTAAGAGCAATTTTCATACTGCTTAAAATCTCTATTTGCCTAAGTAATCCATGCAAAGGTAACTCCCCCAACAATTAATGAGGTGTCAAGTCTAAAAAAGGAAAAAGGACTGACAAGAGTTTCTTTAGATGTTGTGGTTCTCAACACTAATAAAGTACAACATAAGTGATAAGTGGTCCAAAGGGGACACATGTGAAACCCAAAAAAAGACAACTAAATATTGGGATTTCATTTGCATACATCTGTTCTTGTCACATAGTAATTAAGAAACTATATTAAAATATACCCACTTTTAAAAAATGTACAATTCTTGTATAGAGATGTACCATTTATTTATTACAGTAGCACCTGCAGACTGCTGAATTTTGCTTCATTTAAGAAGATATTGTTCAAGTGTTCTAGTATTCCCCTATTTTCTTCCAAAGCAGGAACTGAATGCCAGGTTTTTAACTCTGCTGTTCTTAAAGACCATTTTCTGACACATATTATTTAAAAAAAAAACATAGCAAAAAAAAATTAGAAAACTGGAGAGGAAAAGAATCCCAGCCAGGAGACAGAACAGAACTAGACAATGGATTTGGCAAGAGTGGGCCAAGGAAGCAAGAGAAGAAAACAAACTGGTAGGGAGGCTGAAAATGAGCAAAACAGCAGGAGACCAGACTCAGCTGGTCAGGAACGGAGGGAAAAGAAGGGAAGAATCAGGAATTTCAGGAGCAGACTAAAAAACAAAGAGCTAGTTGGGAAAAGTCTGAAACTGGACATGAGGGGATTGCAGCTTGGAAAAAGCAATGAGGAGTAGCTCAACAAGGGGATTGGGAGAACAGGCCCTGAAGGGACGTGACAGACTCAGTGGAACAGGGGAAGGACTCAAACAGGCCCTGCCAGCATCAGCCATGGGCTCAGTGCCTCACACTGCACAGGACAGGTGACATCTGAAGGGGCTATGGGGGAACAAGTTGGGGTTGTTCCCTACCCCCAGAAGGAGTTTTCAGCCTGCTGACCCCACTGACCCTGTTGGCTGCAGGGTTATCCACAGGCACAAGGCCAAGGGGCACTCAGGAGACAGCACTGCCTGCTTTGCTGCCATCTCCTATCATTCAGGAAAACTTGTGCTTGTTTATGAGTACTGGCACCAGGTGAAAAGGAGAGACAGGGAAAGAGAGCAGGGCTGCAGCCAGGATGAAATAAACTCTGCCACTACTTCAACACATTCCTTTCCAGTGTGACTATGAAGTTCCAATACACTTCTGCTGTCATAAAATACCCATGAATAAAACAGGGCAATTTCCTCTTCTAAATCCCACTTCTTGAGAGCAGTCAGCTGTTCTTCCCAGTTTCACCACAAGCTTGAGCAGATTTATATGGAAATCTCAAAGCTTTTCAGTAGAGACTAAAACAGAGGTAGCTCAATAGACCTCGCTCTTCATCCATCTGTTGGCCCTTCTTCTCCCTCCCCAAGACCAAAAAATAATAGAAAACAAAAGAAGCAACTGAAAAAAAAGAATTAAATCAATGACTCAGTGATAATGGATTTGTTCTCAGAACAGCTTGCTAGCACAATTCAGTGGAATACTGCAGACAAATAATTTGATCATTTACTCCTCATGTTACCACAAGAAGTTGGCATACTCCAGAAAACAATAAGAAACAGCATTCATTCATACATTTAAGTTTTAGTATGTTAATTTTCTTAAGCTATTGCACAAATACACTAGGGCATGTTTTTAAACTACATTTTTTAAAGATATCAGTGAAATAAATCCTGTTGCCAATAAGAGACCTGGAATTGAGAGCTGAGAATCAGAAAGGCAAACACTGGGGAATGGTTCTGGATGTGCATTTCAGGCATTACCCACAGTGCAGCTCACACAGAATCTGAGGAACAATTCCATAACATGAATTTGTAAAGGTCCTCCAGATCTTCAAAATCACATGCCTGTCATCTTCTCTCCAGGATACAGAAAGGGATGGAAGTGTTTAGGTTGGGCTAAGGACTCATCACAAAGACACTGGCTGCCAGCAATTCACATGAAAACTCAGTACTGCATTTACTGTCCCATATCCCACACAATAACCACCCTTGAACAAAAAATTCCACCTTACCGTGACACAAACTTGCTCACATTTGAATCTTCTCTGGATTCCATTACGATGCTGAGATCACTAACAACAGCAGACACTTTCTCATCCTTCTAGATTGGAGAAGTAACAACAAAATATTTTAAAAATTGCTCTGGTGAGGAGGAAGATGTGCTTATTTGCATATAAAAATAAAGAAAAAAGTAGATATTAATGCTGCTAACTACTATAATCCGTAAAACAGCATTTTTGAAACTACAGTTTGTGTGTGTGAACAGTTTCTTTCATTTCAAGAGTAGCACTATTATCCACACAAGGATTTTGGAATAACACCTGAGTTATTAAGGAAGGTTCATTACTTCTTTTCACATCAATCCCACTTTAAGATTCTTCTCATATTCCAACACAATCTTGAGCTGCCACATACACCAGAAAATTAACATACAAGGTTTTATCTGTTCGTTTTGTGCTGGTTTTTTAATTTTAAACCTTATAGTTTTGTCTCAAAATATTGTCCTTTTTTACAATCGCTGTTACTCAGAAATATGTGTGGGTTAATAAAATTATTCTAAATTAATTAATAAGCTGTAAAAGAAGGAGAAAAGGTGGTCAGAGTAGAAATGAAGCCACAAAAGAAGTTAATTCTCTTTTCTATGCATTCTTGAGCACACCAAAGCAATGGATTCGATAACAGTGAATGAAAAAGCTTAAAATCATGGTTTGAAGAGCACAGAAATGCCTCACTTTAAACTTCTTTTACCAGGTCACTACAAGATGGGAATGGCAAGAGAGGGCTGCACACCCATCTCAGGACAGGAGCCCTGCTGACACTGCCACCACTAAAGATGGGAAAAGCACAGCCAGGCACTACAGAGATTGCTGCATGCACCAAATGACAGCAGGAAAAATCATTTCAGGTTCAGAGCACAAGGTTCAACAGGAGGATGGAGCTGTGGAGAAGCTGCCAGCAGTCACAAGCTGACATGCCACCTTCTGAAGGGACTGGATTGCCAATAGAGGGGTTACTGACATGCCAAAATGCCTTTGTGGGGCCAAATAAAAAGATTTGAAAGGAAATCTTTGGGCAAGAAAGAACCTCTTTTTAAATGATTGCTTTCCCAAAAGGCTCAGACTTGTTTTGGCCGATTTTCAAGCTCCTCTCCTCTCCTAATAATATCATGAAGCTGAGTTAACTCTGTTGTGACTTCACTACTAGAATAAATAGCTACAGTTAACAGTGTGAAAAAAATTATTCCTGACCTTCTGCTGCATACCAACAGACCTGTTACCTGCTGGGCACTTCCCAGAAACAGCTTTTGCTCCTCAGGACAGGTGAAACTGGTTATAACTGCACTACCTGGGCCATGCTAATGTCAGGACAGGTTATTTTGTATGTATGATGTACTTCCAGCAAGCAAAAAAAAAATCATGCAAAAATCAGCTCAAAATTATACTTTTACAGCTGAAGTGAGGGTTTTTGAGTATACATACATCTGGTATTCCCTATCCCATCAGCATTCAAATAGCCCAAATTTGAGACATTAGGCAGCCAAGTGCTGCCTCTCAGTGGTGCAGTGGTTTAAGCACCAAAACCATCAGCAGTGAATTTAACACCCAGTAACCCCTCTGAGCCCCAAAGATGCCATCAGGCTGCAGGAGATGCAGCTGAGAAACATTCTAAGTGCAGTTTTAGACAAGCAAATGTAAAGAGGCATCATGAAGATCACAAGTTTTAAGTCACAAATGGACTTCAGAGGTTGCTCATTCAGCTGAACTCTTGCAGTTTCAAAGGATAAAAATCCATGTGGGGCTGCCTAAATATTCAATTCCCAAATTCATACTATGGAATAGCAAGGACATCTTTACTGTTCACTCTCAGTTCTATCTCATTAAATAAAAAAAAACCCCACCTAACAACTTTAAAGCTGAGGTGAAAAATCAAGTTTTCATGATGTTAGAAATACCATTACAAAGTACAAGTGTAAGAAAAATGCTATTGCAAATTAGGGTAGAAACTGTTTTCCTTTGCTTAGCATCTTGAATTCTGTGCTAAGAATAGAGTCTTATGAAAGAGCTCCCTCCCAGAAAATCTGCAATCATTGGTGTAACTTGTGGCACTGCTGCAATGACTACTCACACTAACGAAGCACACACAAATATAATCAAAGGAAAAAAAAACCAAACCCAAATCTGTTGGGAATTTAGCTGACTAGAGAGACTGGAAAAGTATAAAACCATGGCTAATTCCAAGTCCTGCACCTGCACAGATAGCAGTGTCCTTGGGCCTAGCTGTAGTATGATAACAAACAGTGAAAGAGACATGAGAAAAGAGAGGTGTAACCCCTAAGGAATGAGGAAGAGTTAATGCTATAGTTTAACCAATAGATTGTTTGGCTTACAGAATATTCATAAGCTTATTATTTGCTGTATAAGTGTTTGATACTTTCTTCAATAAACTGGATCGGACTGGACTGGACCTGTGTTGAACCATCTGGTGTCCTGGTCCCCTTCCTTCAACACAAATCAACAAAGAGAGCTGCTGAAGTTTGTAGTGGTTTAGCTTTTGCTGTTCCTTCCAGAGAGGTAACATGTGGCATCTTCCAACGTCCAGAATAAGGTATGTGCCAATAGAATGTGCTGTGTGGGATGAAAGCTGTGCTGGGCCAGGCCCCAGTGGGCACCTGGCAGAGCTGGAGGACCCCAGGTGCTCCCAGGGCTTTCCCTCAGTGTCAGGCTGAGAGAGCGCCCTGCAGGGAGCACCCTTTGGGAAGGAACCTGGTACAGACTTGGCAGAACTGGGTTAACAGTTGGACTTGATCTTGAAGGTTTTTTCCAACCCAAATAATTCTATGGCAACCACTTTGTGGCTCAACACTAAACCTGACCTTCTATCTACCATCAACTACCTTGCTCAGATGCACACAGAATTCCTGAGTTGGCTCCAGATGTTAAAGAGCCAAAAGAACACACTGAATCTCAGATTAAACAATTGAGGCTTTCAGCTGGAAAAGGAAGCAGTGACATTGGTCCATTTGAAGTTTGGTTTGGTAGCTGTTTTTTTTTTTTTTTAAGCTTACATTGACCCTTACCTGCATTTCAAGAAGCTGGAATTCCACTTGAAAAGGTATGGAGTGACACTTCCCTGATAATCTGTGCTTCTGCACGGTCCTGTTTTGAGCTGTTATAAAACCAAGTTACAAAACAATCAATTACACTTCTATTCAATAACTACCGCATTTCTTCCCTTAGTTATATTTAAAGTACCCACTGTTACCACTCCTCATGTAAAGAAGTTTAATGTGCTAAAAAACACCACCAACAAACTCCACTTTCCCCCTGTGCAAAGCACAACAGTAGTCTGTCCCTTTCCCATGAAGGAAAGGACAATATTGACTCAGAAACTATTTTGTCAATGAGCCAAATCTTATTGTATTTCAAAGTAATTGTCTTTCTGCTAACAGGGAATTAGAAGAGAGGTTTGCAGATGAACTGCAACCAGTATGCTCAGTAAAGGGCACAACACTGCTTACTCTTTTCCACTGTTTTCTTGGAATGACTTGTGAAATGAAACCCAGTAAGTTCCATTAGAAATGCGAGATCTGTTTCTAGACTTTCAAGCTGAGCTTTCAGTTCTGATAGAGATTCATGTCCCTTGGTTTCTCCTTCAGTTTCTTCCTGGAGTGATTTTCTAGAATGGAAGAAAAAAAACCCAAAAGGTCAAAATACCCAGACCTAACATGTTAGTACAGCAACATCATTAAATAACAGGCATTAGTAATGGGATCTGATGGTTTTCAGACCCAAATCAGTTTCTAAGAAGTCAAGTTTCAGTTGGATCACATTGCTGGAAACAATAAACCTATTCTAACTTACATAAACTCTTTCCATTCACTGCCAGGTAGACACAGCTTTTATTCCAAGTCTGGAGGTGCAAGAGTCCATTTTGAGATATGTGCAAAAACATCCAAGAAAAGGGAGCTAAGATGCCTTTACTCATATAAGTGACTTTTTTTATCCATGGAGTTTACATTTACAAAGTCCTAACATCCCAAACAATTTTGACAAAGAAATTCTGTTAAAACCAGTTACAACATAAACATTCATCAATAACACGCATTCTTTCCTATATATTAAAGTCACTTACCACTCTATGTAAGAAGTTATGTGCTAAAACCCAACAACTCCACTTCATTTTTTTTTTACAACAATGAAAAAACATACATTGCCTCAGATCTCTCTCAGAAAAGAAGGCGGATTCTTGTCGCATATCTTCGTACTTTTCTGTCAGCAGCCTTATTTCTTCTTCCAGTGCCTGGATTTCCTTTTCATAAGCTTCAAAATCACCCTCATCCATTTCTCAGAATCACTGCATAAAACAAAATAAGGATTTTTCTCAGGAACACTCAATTTTCCAAAATCACAAATATAACATTAGGCAACTGCTTGAAGATACAGAGCACTGCAGAGACAGAAGCTAAATCAGGGATCTAATGGAGTCAGAGGCTTTAAGAACCTTTTTAATTAGTCATGATTTGATCCAGGAGTGCACTCAGCTGTTTCACATTTGCTGTAATAGAACAACAAAAGGCTCCACAGGTGAAAACCAACTGCAATCAGAGATGAAAAGAGAACCAGCTCTGGCCAATTGCCCTAACGACTCACCTGGGCAGACAAGGCACAGCTGCTCCTAACACAGTCTGCCTTCAGAGTAAGCAGCAGTACAGAGGCACTCACTGCAAACACGTTTCACCAATAATTTAAAAAATAAACCTCAGTTTTCAGGAAAAATTATAATCGGACATTCAGCCTAGCTACAACACATTCAGAAGTTTCTGGAAGATATATGCAGCTCAGAATTAATGTACTAATACTTTTGACCAGGAAAAACCCAACTTTTAGTTTTGTGCACCCTACTCTATGTAGGGTGTTTAAAATGTTTTAAACCACCCCTGCTCTATGTGGGGTGCAAGTTCCACACTAACATTGTTCAGTCAAAGGGGATGAGGGGGAAATTACATTTTATTTGTTTATTTCCTAGGAAGCAGTGCCTTTATAACACACATAAGAAAACAACATTGAAAGCACGCTTTGCATTAGAAACTTGTTTTTTTTATGTGAGTAAAGGAAGCATATGCAGTTAAATAATCACCCAGTCATCACCACATTTTTTTGAACTGGATACGGTGAAGAAAGTCACAGTCACAATAAAGAATATGGTATGAAAAAGAAAAACATTACCACAGCCAGAACGTTACCTCAGGTCAGCTGATGCCTCTTTTAACAGCAGTAACAGGAGACATAAACTACTTACAGCTACTTAAACTCGAGGATTTCATTAGGCGGCAGAAGACTCAAACACTAATTACGACTTCAAAGATTTTATATCTAGAAAAAAATACCTACTCTTGAATCAAGTAAAAGAGAACTTTTACAAACAGTTCTCCTCCTATATATCACACATGTATATATTTATAAATATTTGTGCATTAACATCACATCTTTCACATTTTTACCTACCTGCCCGTTTACAGCTCCGAGTATTTGACTTTATGCTGCCACAGGAGGAGGTAGGAAGCGCTTTGGAGCGTTTGTGAGAACCGAACCGGTGCGTTCCGTGCCCGCTGCTTCCCTGCGGAGTTCCGGACCGTCGCAGGGCGATGCTGAAATCGCGACTCCTCCGAGAAGCCGGGGCTGACCCGCGCCGAGGCTCGGGGGTGACAGAGGTGCCCCGGGGGCGGAACGGGTGTCCCAGCAGCGCAGTCCGGAGCCCGGGGAGCCCCGGCAGCCGGCCCTGAGAGAGGAGCGGAGGGAGCCGGCGCTGAGGGGAGGGCGGTGAGCGGTGGGAGCGGACGCTGAGGGCTCCGAGGGGAAGGGAGCGCTCAGTCCCGGCGCTGAGGGCGCTGAAGGGAAGGCAGTGAGCGATGGGAGCGGGCTCTGAGGGGAATGGAGCGCTCAGTCCCGGCGCTGAGGGCGCTGAAGGGAAGGCAGTGAGCGATGGGAGCGGGCGCTGAGGGCTCTGAGGGGAATGGAGCGCTCAGTCCCGGCGCGCGCGCGCCCCGCACTTTTCGAACCGCGCGCCAACTCGGAACCCGGGCGCTACCACAGCTGCTGCCCAGCGGGTGGCGCCGGCCGCGCCTTCCTTCCCCTCCCTGTCGAACAACAGCCGCTGGGAGATAATTCCCGAGCTCTGTAGCATAAATAAAAGTTAAAAAGCCTTGCTTTGTCGGCTGTTCCCTTGTTCGCGTGCTCCGGAAAACTCCCCCGCTCTTCTTCCTGGTCTGTCACTTTCAAAGCGTCCGCTGCCACAGGAGCCAGCCCCCGTGCTCCCAGCACACCTGACCGGCCGGAAACAGGAACCCAGCGGAGGCGAGCGGCCGATCAGAATCCAGCGGCACCAGGAGGCGGAACCCTTTTTTTCGAGTGAGGGCTGGGAAAAGTTGCCGGGGGGAAGGTAAGGCGGTGGCGCTGCGAGGTTCGCACATGGCGGCGGTGAGGCCGGGCCGGGGACGCAGCCGGGGCCGGGGGGTCCCTCAGGGTCGGGGTCCCTCGGCATCTCCCGGGAGGGGAGGGCTGGGCTGTGGGCTGTTCCTGCTATAGGGAACACTTAGGTTGTACTGTAAAGAGCGGTTTGCGTTTAATTCTCTGTGCTGTGTGTGCATCTGCCCTTATGCTGTATGTGCCACATTTATGTCGCTCAGTTGTAGCATTCAGTTATATGGCTTAAAAAACCCTGAGCTCCGGTTTCCTGCAGCAGGGTTTGCTGTGTTACCCACTGCAACTCAAGGAGTGCTCTGCCCATAAGGTTCTTCTTGGTTTTTAATGCACTGATTTGTCCCCGATTCGCTGTTCTAATCGCGTTAATTTGCGTGCCGCTGAACTGTTTTGTCTCCCCGCAGAGGAACAGAGGGTGTGTTCTGGTGTGACACCGTGGCTTGGCAGCATGGAGAAGGAGAAGGTTTCCAAACGTCTCTATGTTGGAGGGCTCGGCCACACGGTTTCCAAGGCTGAGCTGGAAGAAAGATTTGGCAAATTTGGGCGTGTTTTGGAGGCAGAGATTATTACCAGGAAAGATGATCAGGGTAACGGCTTTCTTTCTGTTTTTAAAAGTTATTTGCTTTTCTGTTTGGAGCATGAAATGGAATTTTTGCTTTAGGGACACTTCAGTTTTAAAGGAAATGATGAAACTACATCAAACTAACTTAATGTTTGTCATTGATCAGGGAATCCTACGAAAACTTTTGCTTACATCAGTGTCAACATTTCTGATGCAGATCTGAAAAAGTGTAAGTACTTTTTTGGGTTTTTTTCCTTGGCTATGTTTTTGAGGCAAGTTACATTGCTGATAGCTCATCTCATGTTGTCACATCCAGCTGTGGTCATGGTAGAGCCTCTTTCATTTTCCTGTCAGGTTGATTTTATTTTCTTTAAGCTGCAGCTTTGTGGAAGCTGCTTTGCTGAAGTTTTCAGAAATTGCTGTGAGCAGATGGAGAAGATCCCTTGTGGCTGAAGGAGGTGATTTGTGAGTTCCAGAGCCTCAGGGAATGGTCTGCATGGAAGGGACCTTAATGATCATCTCATGATGGATGAGTCCATGGCAGGGACTCCTTCCACTGTCCCAGGGGCTCCCAGCCCTGTCCAGCCTGGCCTGGGACACTGCCAGGGATCCAGGGACAGCTGCTCTGGGCACCCTCTTTGTTTGTTCTAAGCCTTTCGTGCCTCATGAGCTTTCATCAGATCTATGAACGCTGAAATTGATTTCTGTGAGAGGACACCCAAAGGAGATGTAAAGCTCCTTCTGCAATGTGCCCTGGCTCTGGGGAATGCTGCATTGGGCACTTCTGAAGGGAGAACTTCAGCTTTGGCTGTAAAGCTGCTGGTTTATTTGGATTTTGGCCCTTTCAGATGCAGCCCTGACCCAAGTGGGCAGTCAGGTACAAAGTGGTGCTGAGGGAGCCTCAGGCTGTCATACAGGGAGGCCTGGTGAACTCTGGGAGTGCTTTTTTTTGATGTAGAAAATATTCATTTCCCACCTTTGTTTTGCAGGCATGTCAGTTTTAAATAAAACAAAATGGAAAGGGGGGACTCTGCAAATTGAGTTGGCCAAAGAAAGCTTTTTGCACAGGTAGAAACCAATATTTTATGTTGTTGCTAAAACTGCTTTTTTTCTGCTTTTCTGATAATGTCGTGGCTGTAGTTTCATTTTGTACACTCCTATTGTTTCAGTTTTGACAGATTCTCTGGGCTGTTGCTTTACCTTTGATGCTGTAACAGGTTTTGCATCCCTGTTCCCTCAGAGGTGATGGGGTGAATCCCCTGAGGGGGGGAATTGCTGTTCTGTGGGAGGGGATCCCTGCCAGCTCCAATCCTGCACCTTTTCCATGGCTGATGTGCTTTCTGGTACAGGCTGGCCACAGAGAGGGAGGAAGCAAAGCTGCAGAAAGAAAAACCACAGAGAAATGACCAAATGTGCCTGTTGGAATCACTGAAACAAAAGGGAGTTGTGGACTTCCACATGAGAGCAGTACCAGGTACAGAGGTGCCAGACCATAAGGTATGGTGGGGTAGATGTACAAGAGAAATAAAACAACAAAAAGCAAACTCATTGCATCTAAATTCATGCCAAATTTATGATTTATGTAAAGAAACTTCATGATTAAGAGTGACAGTCCAAGCTGTGGAAAGTACTCTGAGGAAATAGCTCGTGTGTGGACAGGAGAGGGCTCCTGTCATTCTTTGCAGTGAGTGGAAATTACCATGGTCATACTGTCCACTGCCCTGTTCCTCATTGATACTGGGAATATGCTTGTGTCACCCTTAAAAGCTTCTAAAAGGAATTATTTCCATGCACCACACAGCTTTTGGTGGCTGGGTTGGGCTTCAGCACAGGATCAGGGTCTGCCCATGCAAATTTAGGCAACAAAATTTATGTTTACTACACAGTTTTCAAAACTTTGCTAAGCACAGAGTGGTTTTGGAGGGATTTAATTTTTTTTTTTGTGAGAAGGGGGAAAAGAGCAAAATAATAGTGATCCTGTCTTTGTAGGTACCCTTGTCAATTCATAAACCAGAAACACGGTGCTGAAAACACTTGTAAAGAAATTGAGTTCTTTATTATGTCTCTTTATTTGTAGGTTGTAGAAATTAATTTTTTTGGTTGGTTTTGTTTTGTTTTTGAGAAGGCTGGTCAAGGTGCATGGTAGGGTTCACTAGAGAGAATAAAGAAAAAAGAATTAATCATATGTGGTTCTTTATTGTGTTTTTGTTATTCAAGAATAAATATTTGTTTTATTTCAGAGTTACTTTTACTCCTTTTTTTAACATTGATTGTTTTTCTTTTCTTTCAGAAATGGGTTGTTGGAAAATTTGGCAGAGTCTTGCCTATCCTGCACCTCAGGAATCAACAAAAAAATAAAATATCCTTTTCTGATTGTTTGCCCTTGAACACAATTCCCTTCCTTCTTTTGTCTTATGGGAAAACAATTACTTGACAGTCCTAATTTTTACCCCTCTGTCAAGCTTGATTTACTGAAAACCCTGCAGTAAGTTTGTGTGACTTGAGCAGTTGTTTCACACTGCACTCAGTTGCTTAAAGCCTTATGTTCATAGCATGAGAAAAGATTCTTTGCTGTCCTTCCCTGCAGATTTCAGCCTCCTCATAAAGCCCTGGGTCTGCTGGAAGAACTGGGGCCTTTGAGATCCTTAACTCGTTCTCACGTGGTGAAGTACGACCCCTCCAAGTACTGCCACAACCTGAGGAAGCTGCAGGCAGAGCTGGCACCTGCAGCCCCTGTGGCCCAGCTCACCTGGAGCCTGCCAGGGGGCGATGGCAGCAGGAAGAGGAGAGGAGAATCCCCCAGGAAAGCTCCAGGGAAACGGAGGCAGCCCCTGGATGGAGCAGCTCTGCCCTCTGGCTGCCCCTCACATCCCAGACACACAGACTCACCCCAGCTCGGGCAAAGATCAAAACCCAAACCTGCTGAGGAGCTGGAATTGTCTCCAGCAAGGAGAGTGGATGGGAAAATATCTCAAAATGCTAATGGAGTTAGAGCCAAAAATAATAGCAGTTTTTCTGATAGTGACATTGATTCTGAAGAGGAGATCAGAGCAATGGTAAAGAAAGAGGCACAAAGACAGAAAGCTGAAAATGTTGAGACTGAAAGTGAGCACTTGGAAATTGTTGGGGATAATTTTGAATTAAAATACAGTAGCCACTGGTCCTTAAGCAATTCAGATGCCACGAAGAAAACTATCAAAGGAAGTAACAAAGAGAAAGAGGCTATGGAATGTGATAATGGTTATGATTCAGCAGATACAGATGAAATTATTGCTGAAAGTAAAACTCCAGAAGACTCGAAACAGGGGAGGAGGAAAAATAAAGAAATATCAGCTAAAAAAAAAAGTGGTTTGGTAAAAAGCTCCTCACTGAAACCTTGCAGTTTAAAAGAAGAACACACTGAAGGAAAAGGGAAAGGCAAAAAATCCAGAATTGCTGCCTTGCAGAGTACAGCAGAGACATGTGACAGTGACAGCTCTTGTTCAGAGTCTGAAACCAGCTCTGATTATGAGTCCATGATGCAAAACTGTTACCGCCTAGACCTTACCTTGGATGACTTAAAAGCACTGGCCACAGAAAACACTGGGACACCTGCAGAGGGGTCAGGCAGTGAACAGAGTCCTTGTCAGACCAGTGCTGCTGAAGATAATCCCAAGGGTAATACTGTAAATAAACCAAAACTTTCTAAATCTCACCCTGCAGTTAAAAAAACCATCTGTCCTGAAGATGTGCTGGCTGATATTTTAGCAGGGGAGGAGGATGCTGCTGAGGAAAGCTCCAAGGGACAGAATAATTCACATTTGAAATACCAGCCCTTCAGAGGACTAGGGTCCCTTTGTGTAAAAGAGTCAAGTAAGGACAGCACTGGCTTAAAGAAGAAGTCTGTAAAAAGTTTGGGAGGTGAAGCTTGTACATCTCATTTTGGGGAGAAGTCATCTAAAAATCAGCCAAAGGACCATCCCTTGAGTTCACTTGAAGTCAGCAGCAAAAAGAGACACAAAGTGCCTTTTGAACACCATGAGGAACTGTCAGCTGATGCCTCCTCAGCAGCTCAGAGCCTTCAGCCTGGTTCCAGGCCTCATTTGCAAGGGAAGAACAAAGATGTGAGTTCCAAAGATCAAAATTCAGAGCACAGAGCTGCTGCTGCCAGAACTGCTCATGGTGATGGGAGCAGTGACATGGACAGTGATGCTGCAGGGGCCCAGGAGCACCTTAAACAGCAGCTGAAGAGCCCAAAACTGCTTTCCAAACCATTAAAGAGGAATACAAGCAAAAAAAGCCCAGAATGTGAAGGTAATAAAGGTGGGAATGAGAACACCAGCCCTCGGGAAGATAAGGAGCATTGTCTTCGAGCTGCTGCCTCAAGGGAGCCCAGTACAACAGAAAAACAACTCCAGGATAACCAGAGGAGACTGGCAGCTCTGGAACAGAGACACAGAGAGAGGGAATTACAGAAGAAACTCATTCAAGGAGCTCTTTCAAATCTGGTAATTACAACTTCTACCTGAATAGTACACAATACAAGGAAGAGGGTAATTAATACGTGTGGGATAAGATGTTTTAAAATCATAATCTGGAATTTCTAATGATGTTGCCAGTTTTCTTTTCAGAGTATACAAAATGCTGCATACCCCTCCCTGCAATACCTGTAGAGTTGCAACAGGAATAGTGGGTTCCTCTTTTTGTGTCATGAAAACATCTTTCAGATAGTTGTGTCTGAGCACAGCAGGTATTTGATGTGTTTGACTTGACAGCTGACTCTTTCCTAGGACAGGCAGCCAGCAGGACAGCACAAACACATCATATTCGATTCTGATGTGGAAGATGAAGCTGAAGTGGATGAGGTGTTGAAAAAGGATGGCAGTTTGGGAAATGGGCATGGAGAAGTAAGTGTTACTGGGAAAAAATCAGTATGACGTAATCAGAAAGCTGAATTTTTATACCAAACTATCTCATATTGTAACACCTGTGTTTCCCTTTGCATGGGTATTTTGCCTATGGTTAAACTCAGTAGTTGTAACTGTAAAGCAGAATTGTACAAGGTGTGTGGACAGGTAAGATTTGAAGCACAGCGATCATGAAGGGAGCTGCTGCTTTTTCAGCTGAACTGGAGAGCACATGAACAAAGTTGGTACTGATTTACATTGTCTCATTGATGTGAACAGCTGCTTTTCTCTTCTTTTCTGTTTGTGTGACAAAGGATAAGGCAGCTCCCAAACCTTCAGGCAGACTGTTTGAGAGCAGTGAGGATGAGCAAGAGGATACGGATGATGAGCGATTCAAAATTAAGCCCCAGTTTGAAGGCAAAGCTGGTGAAAAAGTGAGTGAAGCCATTACTGTAATTTAGTTTTCCTCTAGGTCTCCATAGCACCACTTCAGGAGAACATAATTTGTGTCTTTTCATTCTTGCTGAATATGATTTTGATGAACTTAAACCAGAATTCCCATAAGGAATGACATAATGTGTGGTGGGGAGTGGGAGGAGTTTCTCTGACACTGTCATCTTCATATACAAAGAAATTACTGAGAAAGGCATCAAAAGCTAAACATAAAGAGTTATGTTGCCATTGTTATAGTAAAAAAAAAGTTACTGAATTATGACTTTCTTCTCCAGTGCTTAATGCATCTGTTTCATTTGTTCAGCTCCTGCAGCTGCAATCTCGCTTTGGCACCGATGAAAGGTTCCGAATGGATGCTCGATTCCTTGAGAGTGACAGTGAGGAAGAAGGTAAAGCTGATCACTTTTCCTGGTTACTGCTGGCCACAGGACCTTCCAGCAGCCTTTCTTGCTTTACTGGGATCTTGTGTAGAGCATCTGTCAGTGGCAGGGTTGCACAGTTGTTAAATCAATGCTCTGACTTTGCCATGAAACATTTCTAATGAAAGGTTTTCTACAGTGCAAGGCAGGAAACCTTCAAGTAGCTTCAAGATAAAAGGAAGTGATGTGTTCATAGGTGTGAGCTCTACTAGTGCTATAGTAAATGTTATGCATCCCACATGACAGGCTTAGCAGAGTAAATAGAATGTATTTCTTTTTCTCTTAGCAGAGACAAACAGCGTAAAGGCAGATGAAGAAGAGGAGCTTGCTGCAGAGAAAAAGAAAAATCTTCAAATACTGGGAAGCCTCCTGAATATCAACCTGGAGCAGCCCAAGCCAAATAAAACAGCCACAAGTGTGAAGAAATTCAAGTATGAATCATCTGCTATCAGTAAAGAAGGAGATTTAGGAAGGCTTAGGAAGGAAGTGGAAAGATCCTGAAATCTTTGAATTTTGGAAGATGGGCATAAAGGGTTCTTGTGTGTTGTTTTGGCTTTCTTACTCCATTAGACTATTTGAATCTATGCAGTGTTTGATACTAGAAGAAATATATCCACATCTATATGGATAGCTGTATTTATGTAGCTCCTCAAGAGATGATCAAGTGCAGGTCCTCAATACATAACAAAAAAGTGAGGGCTGTGTTTAATCAGAAGCATCACAATTTGATTAAATCCACTTCTGCTAATATGTTCCCTGACCCAGACACTGACCAGAGGGTGCTTTCTAACTGCCAGTTACATTTTGGATCAATTCAGACCTTGTTTGGTAAAGGAACTAATGTGAATCTTGCTCTGACTGTAAAGTTCTGAGGTAGCTTTCATTTGGGCATTTAGATTGTACACTGATGTTTCTTTTTCTTTCTATTTTTATAGAGATATTAATGCCCTCCGTTATGATCCAACAAGAGAGGACCATGCAGTTTTTGAAAGGAAACCAAGTGCTACAGAAAAGGAGAGGTAGTATTACAGCTCGGTAACTAAGTTGTGTTCCTTCCCATGGAAAGATGGTAATACCAACAGACTGAGTTTGAAACCATGCAGATTGATCTGATTCTGATTTAGTTCTCTCTCCGGTTGCTAAAATCAAGATATAATAGGAACTCTGACTACTAAAACCAACATGTAGTGTCATCTTTCCTTCCTAATCCATCTACTTTCTGGATGCCATTTTCTGTTCTCACTGAAGGTCAGAAAGGTCAATTCAGGACCTTGGAGATTTGCAGGTCTGTGGGAAAAGCTTAACAAATCTATACTAAAGATTTGATCAGATTAGGAAATCTGTGCTACCCTGATTTCTGTGTAACGGTGTATTCAGTGAAAAGTCACTTAAGGATGTGGCTAATTAAAAAGGACTCTTGTTCCTGCCTTTACACTCCAACCCAGATGTTTCCCCACTGCTTACCCTTGATAATGAACCACTCCTTAATGGGCTTGGATATGCTTAGGGAGACATTCAGGGCAAGGTGGCTCTTAGGGAAGCTGTGTCTGAAAAGGACGTGTGCTGTGTTGCTAACCTTGAACAATCTCATTTCAGTAAAGCCAAAAGGAAGAAGAAAGAAGAGAGTGAGACACTGCCTCAAGTGTCGGAACAAATCTATTATGATATTGCTGCCGATTTGAAAGACTTGTTTGGATCTTCAAAGAAAACACCAGAAAAGACGGAGGAAATACCCTGGGACAAAGAGCATGCACAGGACTCTGCCCCAGATGACCATTTGGGACCTTTGCCTGATAATGACGCTGCTCAGGAGACGACTTCTTTCAAGTTTTCCTTCTTTGGAGACACAGAGGAGATGGGCATCAAGGAAGGTAAGACCAAAATGTCTCAGACCCTTGAACAAAGTAGAAAATACTGGAGCCGAGATGTAGCTTAGAAAATCTGGCAGGGTCAGATTCTGTCCTTCCTAAATCTCTCTTCTCCACTGTAAGTATTTCACGTGAAAGGAGGAATTTTTCCTGACGAGTAGAGCAATAATCTGGTTTTGGCTTTTTTTCTCTATTGGTGCTGTCATTGCAGAGCCTTACACGCTTGGGACAATAAAGCCGGTAAAAGCCACATGGCAAGAGGATCCACGTTTCCAGGACAGCAGTTCTGAGGGTGACGATGAGCCTGAGATGACAGAAATCGAACAGGACCAAGAAGTGCAAGTTGCATTTCTCTTTGTTGTCTACTTGGCTGTAGTAGTTGGATGCTGTGGGAATATTAATAGCAGCACTCAGGGAATGGGAAAGTGACATTGCACACCTCTGAGCAATGAAAGTCATCTTGGAAAACCGTTGGTGCTGCACAGAGTCAAAACTCCCAGCAGCCCATTGGATGTGAATGTGAATATGGAAAGAAAGAGTAGAGCACAAGAAATTAACTGGGTCATTTTGGTTTGACCAACTCCAAACTGAGTTTGGCCAAAAGCCCAAGACACAGTCAGTTTTCTCTTTAAAAGAGGGCTTTGTAAAATAAAATCTCTATTCGGTTCCTAGGGAATAAAGCTTTTCAATGTACGCCATTTCTCTGAAGCACTACAGGATTAACTTGTGTTCATGGAATTTGATAGTATTATTTGGGATGCTCAAATCCCTTTGTCCTTTTCTAGGTTTCTTTCTTTACCCCGCACAGAAAGTGCTAGAGCTTTTTTCTTCTCCAAAGATGATGAACGCCTAAGAGGTATGACAGAATTTCTTTACCCCTTTTTATATTTTCTTTTAATGGAATTGAGTGAGGAGGAAAAAACACTGCCTAGTTATCAAAGTTTTCTAGTCAAAATTTGCCACCCTCACTTGTGATCCAAGTTGTGGTAGAATCTTGTGAGAAAGTTCTGGTAAAATAAAGGTCAAGCAGATTTCTGGCTTTCTTTTCTTCCAGATAATTGCCTCATAGGAATCTGGAACTTTAGAGTTTACCAAAAACTTAGTAATTTGACAGGTTACGTAGACATTTTGGTTTCTTGCCAGTGTATCTTAGTGAACTGCAGTCTTCCAGCCTGATTGACAGGGTGTGTTGAAATGGAGAGCTCAGGCCTCAGCAGGCCTCAGTTCTGGGGGAAGAGGTGGCGTGCTGGTGCTGAGCTTCTAATGCAACAGCAGCAATTTCAGTGCAATTCAGATTGCAGCATGGTGAGGAAAAGTGCTGCTGCCTTTGATTGTTCTTAGCACAGCAGGCTGCAGTAGGGAACATTTCTGCTGGAGCCAAGGTGTGGTGCGGGCAGGAGAACAGGAAGGATGTGAAGAATTGATTTCTGATTTTAGTGCTGTGTTGGACATGATTGTTAGAAGCAGCAGCGCAATCACAAGTGTTTAAGGCTATTAATTGGATGTTTCTTTTGTGCAGAAGGCCCAAAGTTATTCTGTAGATCTGAAGAGCTCAGTGAAGAAAAAGAGGGTTGGGAAGACAGACGTAGATTATTGCTTGAGGTGAGTATGGAACATCTGTTCCCTGGTAAGTCTAGGTGAAAGCTGAGCATGGGGAGGGATTGCAGGTATGAATGTGCATGCAAAATTAATTCAGGACCTCAAGAAGTACTTGAAACTTTGTAATGACCAACTACTAATGTTTTTTATTCTACTGGTGTGTATAACATCATGTTGTGTTGTCCAGTTAGGTAAACCACTGCTTCCCTGTATGTTAAAGCAGCAGCTACTTAACTGTATGTAATGAATGTATTTAAGAAATACAGTGAATTCAGAAACTTCTAATACTATGTTGTATATTTATCATTTTCAGGAATGCAGGAAGAAGCACAAAGACGCCAAAAGAAAAGTGAGAGCAAAACAATAAATTTTCTTTCAGAGACCAAAAGCTTTTCCTTTTTTTGTTCCTTGAAAGTGTTGCCAAACAAGGTTACTGTGAAAATGCTTTCAAAGGTCTGACAGGGATCAATATCAGCAAAGGCTGTTAGGCCGTGTTTGGGAGCTGGGGCTGAGGCTCTGGTGCCCTGGGGAGCCACGGGAAGGCTCCAGGCCTGAGTGTGCGGCCAGGCCGGGGCCATTGAGCTGCAGCCCATCCCTGGTGGATGCAAGGGCAAGCAGGAATGCCAAGGGACCCCAGGGCCGGGCCAGGCCAGGCCAGAGCAGTGTCCCCAGCCCTCCAGGAGCGGATGGGCTCTGCCAAGCCCAGCCTGGGCACTGCCCCTGGCCCAGAGCCCCAAGGTGTGGGCCCCTCTGGTCCCTGGGCAGCCACGTCCTTGCCCTACTTTCTCCTCCTGTTGTCAGGTTGAACTGACACTCGGCCTGAGCCCAGCATTCCTTTTTGGGGCCAAGGGAAATCTCTGCTCCTGCCTCTGGCACAGGGTGCTCTGCCAGCAGGTCAGGGAAGGAGACAGCCCCGGAGAGAGGCATGAGCAGTGGAGGAAAGCCAACATCACTGCAGTCTTGCAAAATGGCGCCAAGAAGGAGCCAGGAAACTGCAGGCCCAAAACCCTCAGCTCCACCCCCAGAAAGGTGACAGAACAGCTCCTCTTGGATGCCATCTCTAAGCCTGTGGAATAACAGGAATGGAAACCATGCTTGACCAATCCATAGCCACCTGTGCTGCAGTGACTGGCTGGGCTTGTGAGGGGAGAGCAGTGGCTGTTGTCAGCTGGGACTTCAGCAAGGCTTTGTCCCTGCCTCCCATAACAGGCCCCTGAGGCAGCTCAGGGACAGTGGGGCAGAGAAGTGGACAGGGGAGCTCCAAACTCAGGTAGCTGTGAGCTCAGGGGCCGTGCTGGGCCCAGCCTTGTTTGCCTTATTCCCCAGGGACCCGGCAGAAGGGAAGGAGCGCTCCCTCAGCGTTTGCTGATGGGACAGAACTGGGAGCAGGGCCTGAGGCACCACAAGGCTCTGCTGCCCTTCAGTGAGACCTGGACAGGCTCGAGAGTTGAGCAGAGAGGAACCTAATGAAGTTGCACTGGGAAAAGCCTCTAGAAGAGCTTCAGGCTTTGTAATTACCAGGCAACAGAAGTGTTTTAGTAAAGTGGAATCTATAACCTTGTCTTGTAATGTCCAGTAAGGGAAACCACTGCTTCTCTGTATGTTATAGGACCAGTTGCTTGTGTGTATGTCAAGAAAATCTTTGATAGAAACATAAAAGAATTCAGAAACTTCCCCTGATATTATTTTGGATTTTCATGTATTTCTGGAATGCCGGGTGAAGTGTAAGGATGCCAAAAGGAAAGTGAAAGCAAACCAATAAATCTTTAAAAACTCAGAAGCCTCTCCTGTGTGTTCCTTGAAGAAGTTGCCAAACAAAGTCACTTTTGCAATCCTTTGAAAGAACTTATAGGAAAAAGCATTGGCCAAAAGTGCTGCCCTGTGTTTCTGAAGAGCAACAAGCATTTTGTGTTGATGCAAGGTCTGTACCAGGGTTTGGGTTTTTGTGTGTGTATGCTTTGAATGTGAGTCTTTGCAGGACTATTAATAATTAGACCATGTACTGAAGAGAACATGTTACTGTGTTGTGCTGTCCAGTGCTGAAGAGGGTTGAGACAGAGCAGGTAGCTCTGTGTCTGTGTGAAACTTGCATGAGCAGCACGGGAGCAGTGCCCAGGGCCTGGAGAAGCAAACGGGTTCGCGGTGCTGAGGACAGGGTGTCCAGAGCTCGGGATTGTCCGGCCAAGCTCCTCTGGCTCCTTGTGCTTGGAGCCCTGGCCGGGAGCCCTGCAGAGCCCCGGGTGCAGCTTCCCAACTTCCCCCTGTGCCTCCTCCCTGCCTCCAGGGTAAAGGCACTCCCTGGCATTGCACTGGCTGTGCCTCCCTCCTAGAGCAGTGAAGGGATCCTTTCCCAGCCAAGGTGGCTCTCCCATGGAGACAGGAAAATGGACAAACTCCTGCTGCCCCAGCATCAGGCAGGTGCAGGGTGTCCCTGCCTGTCAGCCCCTGCCCTGCTTCCCAGAGATGCCACTGATTGTTCTAGAAGTCATGGATCTGGATTTCCAGGAGCATGTTTGCAAAGACACGAAAGAGAAAAATTGACAAGAATTGTTTGTGCTTTTCTTGCTGAGTTTTTCCAATGTATTTTCTAGTAGGAAAGCATGGACCAAACTGGCAAAGTTCATATAATGTAGGAAAAGCATCCTCCTGTATTTGACTTGAGTGGAGGACAGTTGCAAGCTCTCCTGTCAAATGTACACAGAAAATTCTCAGTGCATTTTGTGTCTTTCGACTGAGTCCGTATAAAAGATGACGATTCTCAGAAGCTGAATACTAATTTTTCCATTTATATGAAATGTGAAAGTTGTTAGTTCATAGGATGACAGATAACTGAGGTCTGGAGGCAGCTGTGGTGGTGTCCAGGTTTATCTCCAGTACCCAATGGTGATCAGCAGCAGCATCAAAGCAGGTTCATCTTAGTTTTCTGCAGACAGGTCTTGAGGAAAACATCAGTTCACCTAGAGCAGGGTTTGAATCCCTGCAGTGCAGGTGACTCCGCACCGGCTCTCTGGGCCACCGCCTGCCAGGGGCAGGAGCAGAGATTTCCCTTGGCCGGGGCCGGAGCCCTGGCGTGGCAGTGCCTGAACAGCACCTCCCTGCCTACAGTGCCACCCTGGATGGCTGCCCCAGGGCCTGGCATTTGACCCTGCACTTGCTGCAGGTGTCCTGGCCCTGCTTCCACCCTGAGCAAACGCTCGGAGCCATCTCAGAAGCTCGGGTGCCCGAAGGAGCCACCACAAGTGGTTGCCAGGGACCTGAGGCCATGGCTGCCCCGATTTTGGGTACACGGCTCTGATGTCAGAGTGGCCATTGTGACCTGTGCCACCAAGGCCACAAAAGGGGACGCTGGGCTCAGGCCGAGTGTCAGTGCGACCTGACAACGGGAGGAGAAGGTAGGGTGCGGACGTGGCTGCCTAGAGACCAGAGGGGCCCCACACCTCGGGGCTCTGGGCCTGGGCTGCAGCCTCACCTGCCTCTCCCTTCCCAGAATCAGCGGAGGAATAGCCAGGACACTGCGGTGTTCCTCAACGTGACGACGGGAGGAGAAAGCGGACAGGAGCAGGGCTCACGCAGGCCTGAGCAGGGAGTAGAGCCTCGTGGCTCTGGGCCTGTTCTGCAAACTCCCCCCCCTCTTCTTTCTCCCACAGACAGAGAGTACCTGCACCTCGAAGCGACAACGTCCCTCGAGGACACAGACGCAGGACAGACAGCCGCCATGTCTGAGAGCAAGCAGGAGGGCCCTGGAGCCAAGGAGCCAGGTGAGGGCAAAGCAGCCCTGTGACAGCCTGGCCCAGGGGCTCTTGTGGCAGCAGGCAGCGTGGGGATCAGAGTAGAGGCAGGGGGAGGCAGGAGCTGCTCGGCCATGCCGGGGCTGGGAGCCTCCTTCCTGCCCAAGTGGGGCCCAGCTGGGCCAGGGGGCAGCTCCTGGGACAGCCGTGCCCACAATGGCCCCTGCTCTGCAAGGCCTCCAGCCCTGCCCATCAGCCAGGCAGGGACAGAGCAGCCTTGGGGCCGATGCTGCTGCAGGCTCAGAGCCCCACAGAGCTGCTCGTGCCCGGTGCCATTGGCTCTGTCCCCTGCAGCCTGCATGCTGTGTCGCCGTGCCGAGGCTGACCCGGACATGTGCGGTGACAAAGTGCACAAGGGTGGGCTCTGTGCCCACAGGTTCTGCATGGTGAGTGGCTCCGGGCGCTCCGTCCACCATTGCAATGGGCAGCTCCTGCCGCCCTCTCCTCATCAGCTCCTCCCCTTGCCTGCAGCTCTTCGCAACTCTACTCTTTCGGGATCAGAACCGCCACGTTGGACTGATGGGCTTTCTCCCTCGAGATGTCCTGATTGCAGTGCGGCGGGCGGCACAGAAGGTGAGCAGGGAGATTTGTGCCTGGCGAGGTTTGCCAGAGCTTAGCCCAGACAGCAGGAAAGAAAGGCCGGCCCAGCAGCCGGGACAAAGTCTGGCTCCCAGGAGCTCTGGAACAGAGGCCCTGGCACAGGAGCCTCCCTCCTCCAGCAGGCGGCTCTGTGGGCTGGGAGCCGGCAGCGGCCACGTCCTGCGCCCTGCCCGGAGCCCTGCGGCTGCCCGGGGAGGCCTCGAGGCTGCTGCTGCTGCTGCTGCTGATGCGGCTGCTTGGCTCTTTCCAGCGCTGCTGCGTCTGCGGCCAGAGCGGGGCAACCATCATGTGCTGCGTGCCGGAGTGTGACAGATGGTTCCACCTGCCCTGTGCCAAGGAGGGCGGCTGTGTCAATGTATACTTTATTCCGTTCAGGTACCTCATCTCTCTTTATAGCCACCCCTGGGGAATGATCCGGCATTTCTCACTTTCCCCATCCATTTTCCTCCAGGTCCTTCTGCCCTGAGCACCGTCCAGAGCAGGAGGTGGAGGCGACTCCTGAGCCGGACACCGTTTGCCTCATCTGCCTGGAGCCTGTGGAGGACAGAATGACCTTCACAACCCTGGTGTGCCCAGCTTGCAAAAGGGCCTGGTTCCACAGGGACTGCATCCAGGTAGGAGCCCTCCCCTCAGCGCCGGGGCACAGCAGGTGCTCAGCAGCAGCAGCGGGGCCTCGCTCACCCTGCCTGTGTTTGCCCTGCAGGGACAGGCCTTGCGCGCTGGTGCTTTGTATTTCCAGTGCCCTCAGTGCAGAGACAGTGGGGAATTCCCTGTTGAAATGCTCATCTTGGGGATCCAAGTCCCCTTCAGGTTGGTGTCCTTCTGCCTGACCTAGCAGGCAGGAGGGTGCAAGTGCTGGGCCAGGCCCTGCCCCAGGAGCCCTGGCCCTGCCCTGTCCCATGAGTCTGGGCTTCAGCTTCACCCCCAACTTGGAAAAGCGCTGGAGAAACAGCTGGGACACCCTGGACCTCCGTGAGGGAGAGCAGCAGAAATTCATCATCTCTTCCTTTCTCCATCAGAGACCCAGCATGGGAGGACAACGATGCCTTCGCAGATCTAGGAGTGAGGCACGGGCAGTGCAACGCCAGGGATTGCCTTTACCCTGGAGGCAGGGAGGAGGCAGAGGAACAGGGGTAAGTTGGGAAGCTGCACCTGGGGCTCTGCAGGGAACCTGTATCTCGGCAAGGGCTGTAAGCGGGAAGAACCAGAAGCGCTTGGCCAGACAACCACGCGCTGGTACACTTTGTTCTCAGTGCTATGAGCTTGTTTGCCTCCCCAGGCCCTGGCAATTGCTCCTGTGCTCCTCCTGTGCTGCTGAGGGCACCCACAGGCGCTGCTCTGGCCTGACGAACAGCACACAGAGTTGGGAGTGTGACAGCTGTGCTGGGCTCGGAACATGTATGAGTCAAAGTCCCCGGTGTCCCTGGGCTGGGGGCAGTGCCCAGGCCGGGCTAGGCAGAGCGCAGCATCCACTGCTGGAGGGCTGGGGGCACTGCTCTGGCCTGGCCTGGCCGGGGCCTCGGCGATCTTTGACATTCCTGCTTGCCCTTACAGCCACCAGGGATGAGACAGAGCTCAATGGCCCCAGGCCGGCCAGAGAGTCAGGACTACAATCTGCTCATGGCTGGTCAGAATCTGAGGCCATCAGCCCCAGCTCCCACAGCCCTGTGCCGTTGGTGGTGGTTTCCCCGTCTCCATCTCCAGAGACGGGCAGCCACAGCAGGCCCCACCACGCAGCATGGCAGCAGGCGCTGCCATCTTCTTCACTGGACACCAGCAGCAGCAGCAGATCAAGGGCAACACGCAGCACGTCCCCTGACCCCGAGGACAGGGTCCATTCCAGACGTGCTGGGCCCGGCCGCAGGCGAAGCTGCTCTCGCCGGCAAAGTCGTGCCCAGAGTCCACCTGTCCGGTCCAGGAGTCGCCGTGACAGGAGCAGTGGGACAGGGCCAAGGGCTGAGAGGCCCAAGCAAAGGGAGACACCGTCACGGACATCCCCCAGACGCAGGCGCTCCCGCCAGCAAGGCTGGGCCCAGAGTCCACCTGTCCGCTCCAGGAGTTGCCATGACAGGAACAGAGGGACAGGGCCAAGGACTGAGAGGCCCAGGCGAAGGGACACATGGCCAGGGCCATCCCCCAGACGCAGGCGCTCCCGCCAGCAAGGCTGGGCCCAGAGTCCACCTGTCCGCTCCAGGAGTGTCTGTGACAGGAGCAGTGGGACAGGGCCAAGGTCTGAGAGGCCCAGGCGAAGGGACACATGGCCAGGGCCATCCCCCAGACGCAGGCGCTCCCGCCAGCAAGGCCGGGCCCAGAGTCCACCTGTCCGCTCCAGGAGTCGCCGTGGCAGCAGCAGCAGGACAAGGCCTAGGGCTGAGAGGCCCAGGCGAAGGGAGACATCATCGGGGACGCCCCCCAGACGCAGCCGCTCCCGCCAGCAGCGCCGGGCCTCGACTCAGACTCTGCGGTCCCGGAGTCGCCAGGACAGGAGCAGGAGGACAGCAGCGAGTGCTGAGAGGCCCAGGCGTAGGGGGACGTGGTCGGGGACATCCCGCAGGAGCAGCCGCTCCCACCAGCGACGTCGGACCTCAACTGGGACCTCCAACAGCAGCGCGTAGCGGCGTCATCTTTTCTTTCTAGGCCGTGTGTTCCGTGCCGGAAGTGAAGGTGAGAGCGGTCAGTGCAGGGACCCTGAGATGTGCAGCTCTGTGAGCAAACCCTATTAGCTCTTGATGTTTCTACTGGCAGGAAGAAGTCTGGGCTAAATACCTTGATTTCTGTGTAACGGTGTATTCAGTGAAAAGTCACTTAAGGATGTGGCTAATTAAAAAGGACTCTTGTTCCTGCCTTTACACTCCAAGCTCAGATCTTTCCCCACTGCTTACCCTTGATAATGAACCACTCCTTAATGGGCTTGGATATGCTTAGGGAGACATTCAGAGCAAGGTGGCTCTTAGGGAAGCTGTGTCTGAAAAGGACGTGTGCTGTGTTGCTAACCTTGAACAATCTCATTTCAGTAAAGCCAAAAAAAGAAGAAAGAGAGTGAGACACTGCCTCAAGTGTCTGAAGACAACTTCTACAGCATTGCTGCGGATTTGAAAGAGGCCTTTCAAAGAACAAGCCAGAATAGATGGTATTTCCTCCGTCTATTCTGGTTTCTTCTTTGAAAGACCTTCAAAGAACGAACCAGAATAGACTGAGAAAATACCCTGGGACAAAGAGGATGCACAGGACTCTGCCCCAGATGACCATTTGGGACCTTTGCCTGAGGACGACGCAGCTCAGGAGACGACTTCTTTCAAGTTTTCCTTCTTTGGAGGCACAGAGGAGTTGGGCATCAAAGAAGGTAACAGCAGAACCCTTCTAACAGTGCCATTGCTAAGGAAGAGCTCCTGGCAGGCACTGTAGGGCAATATGGTGTAAAGAAGGTCAGGATGCAGGGCATTTTCAGCAACAGAAGTCAGTAATTAGGCAGAAGCATTTTGATCTTCAGTTCTGCTTGCCAGGGCTGTGGTAGATTATTGAGAGGTGCCTCGTGCTTGCATCTCAGGAATTCTGAAAGGCATGCTTTGAGAAGGCATTGGGGTTTTTGCTGAGGGGTGAAAAAGCTTGTTCTCATGCCCTGAATTCCTCAAACAGGGAAAAAGGTGACACACCAGTCATATCAAGTTTCATAGAACCTCACAAGACTTTTAAGGAAATGTGTGTTAATGTAGAGGGAGGAGCAAAGTCCGAGAGCTGGCCCCAAGATCCATGAACATTCTGTTTGTTACTGAATTCTACTCTTGGACCTTTAGAAAAAGGAAATGGAATGACACATGATCATTGGGGTGTCCTAACCTTAGATAAAATGAGGCCATCTGAAATGAAGATGAAACAACATTAACTCGAGTCCCAGTCATGTAGGAGAGAAAAGAAACCCCG